>NW_028319621.1:0-216946 GCF_062004578.1 Staurois parvus | reverse complement strand
AGGAGGGGGAGGACAACTCCATATTAATGGCATTGGAGGAGGGGGAGGACAACTCCATATTAATGGCATTGGAGGAGGAGGAGGACAACTCCATATTAATGGCCATGGAGGAAGGGGAGGACAACTCCATATTAATGTCCATGGAGGAAGGGGAGGACAACTCCATATTAATGGCCACGGAGGAGGGGGAGGACAACTCCATATTAATGGCCATGGGGGGGGGGGGGCAACTGCATATTAATGGTCATGGGGGAGGAGGACAACTCCATATTAATGGCCATGGAGGAAGGGGAGGACAACTCCATATTAATGGCCATGGGGGGGGGGGGGGGCAACTGCATATTAATGGCCATGGGGGGGGGAGGACAACTCCATATTAATGGCCATGGAGGAAGGGGAGGACAACTCCATATTAATGGCCATGGGGGGGGGGGGCAACTGCATATTAATGGCCATGGAGGAGGGGGGGATAACTCCATATTAATGGCCATGGAGGAGGAGGGGGGGCAACTCCATATTAATGGCCATGGGGGGGGGGCAACTGCATATTAATGGCCATGGAGGAAGGGGAGGACAACTCCATATTAATGGCTATGGAGGAGGGGGGGGAGGACAACTCCATATTAATGGCCATGGAGAAGGGGGGGGGGCAACGTCATATTAATGGCCATGGAGGAAGGGGAGGACAACTCCATATTAATGGCCATGGAGGAGGGGGAGGAGGACACCTCCATATTAATGGCCATGGAGGAGGGGGAGGAGGACACCTCCATATTAATGGCCATGGAGGAGGGGGGGGGGAGGACACCTCCATATTAATGGCCATGGAGGAGGGGGGGGGAGGACAACTCCATATTAATGGCCGTGGTTTTGGAAGGGGATCTCCAAAGAAGCTCCTATCAGTGTTCTGGTCAGGTGTCCACGAACATCTGACCATGAAGTGTCCTCTTGTGTATCGCTCTTCTTTCTCGACTCTCAGACTTTATTTCTGATGATTGCTGTTGTTGCTTTGCTTTTGTTTGGTGCCCCAGAAATGTGAGGTACAGAGTGACCCGGAGCCGTGTGCTCCAGCAGCATTCTCCTCATTTCTCTGCGTTGACGCGGCACAATAGCCGGGGAAGAGGTGAAAAGTGCAGCTGAAGACTGGAGGGACCGAGGATCATGGGATGGAGGCATTACTGAAGCCCTTACAAGTTGTTATTTAGCCCAGACATTCCGCTAATCCGGAGCACTGGCAGCACTTGAATAGCGAGAGTGCAGAACAGATTGCATAATGTAGTCATTGAATGCCCAGGGCAGGCTGGGAGAAAAGCTGCTTGGGGAACCGGGAGGGGGGGGGGGAAATAAAACGGCTTAGCTGTTTAATTAGCCAGCGCATCACAAAGCCGCGCTCAGCCCTCTGCCAATAGCACCTCTCAAGAATGCAAAGCTGCATGAGATGTTTACAGATCCGTATTGAATGTACGGCCTGGGATGTGTATGCCGGGTCAGCCACGAAATCTGGTGACTTGGGACATGCAGACATACGCCGTGACCTCTGGCAGTATCCATCCTTGTATGGCTGCGGATGGCATGGACGGGTCTGCAGAGCGAGGGCACGGGCGGGTCTGCAGAGCGAGGGCACGGGCGGGTCTGCAGAGCGAGGGCATTGGATGGGTCTGCAGAGCGAGGGCACGGGCGAGTCTGCAGAGCGAGGGCACGGGCGAGTCTGCAGAGCGAGGGCACGGGCGAGTCTGCAGAGCGAGGGCACGGAGGGGTCTGCAGAGCGAGGGCACGGAGGGGTCTGCAGAGCGAGGGCACGGAGGGGTCTGCAGAGCGAGGGCACGGGCGGGTCTGCAGAGCGAGGTCAGGGAAGGGTCTGCAGAGCGAGGGCAGGGAAGGGTCTGCAGAGCGAGGGCACGGACGGGACTGCAGAGCGAGGGCACGGGCGGGTCTGCAGAGCGAGGTCAGGGAAGGGTCTGCAGAGCGAGGGCACGGGCGGGACTGCAGAGCGAGGGCACGGGCGGGTCTGCAGAGCGAGGTCAGGGAAGGGTCTGCAGAGCGAGGGCAGGGAAGGGTCTGCAGAGCGAGGGCATTGGACGGGTCTGCGGAGCGAGATCACGGACGGGTCTGCGGAGCAAGTGCAGGGACGGGTCTGCAGAGCGAGGGCACGGGGAGTTCACACGGATGTGCTGCTGCAATATACTGCGTGTGTCATGACATGTATGGGCTGCCCTGCACCGCCGTCTCCTCTGCTCATACCTGTCCTCCTGTACAGTCATTGACCCAGAACAGAGTCTCTGCCCGCTGTACACAGAAGGTATTGAAGCCAGAGGATCAGTGTGACAACCATGCAGCTACAACTGCTTTATGTATTGAGATCTCTCCATAGACCCAGCCTGTCCGCACAGAGAGGGTGACCTGACAGTGTACACCCCCCTCCCCCATCCCAGGATGCAGAGGTGTCAGTGCCCATGCAGCAGTCCTGGGATTTGAGATCCCCCCCATCCCTCTTCTCTGTGCAGCACTTGCAGGATGGACCAGAGTGATTCACTGTCAGCATTGACCAATCAGAATTGCTCTACTCCATCCCAAAAGCCTGTACAGAGAGGAGGGAGAAGAGCGGAGCGTTCAAATCCCTGACCGCTGGATCGGCTGCACAACTAATCACCCATGCAGGTAAGTACAGCGGGGAAGGGGGGGGGGGTACAGTCTTCGTTCACCTCTTCATTTTCTCTGTACCGGTGAGCTAACACTCTAATAAGACACATAAGTTGTATCCATCACACTTGTCCTTCAGCTAATTGCAGTGCAGAGGATGTTTCCAGTGTTTTGGAGTGCAGGAAGACAATGACTTTCCATGTCTCTGTGGAGCACTAACACTGACTGAAGGAACATGGAAGAAATGGGGAGGGTTTAGCTAGGACTGAACTAACTAGCACTAAGCAGGAGGGGAGGACAGAGGGAGATAGCAAATCACCCAGTAAACTTGTTGTAGTGACCCAGAACTGCCACTAGATGTCAGTATGGTACATTTCCCATGAGTGGGACAGAAGAAGGTTACAGGGAAGGAGAACACTTTGGTGTTTCAGTGCCGTCACCTGCAGGCCACACCTTCTATCGGCTTTTCCTGGTTCAGCACAAATCTCCTTCTAGTGAGTCTCTCCCGGTATGTGTCCTTCTCCACCATTCCACTTTCCCGGTCCGTTTCCTTCTCCACCATTCCACTCTCCCGGTATGTGTCCTTCTCCACCATTCCACTCTCCCGGTATGTTTCCTTCTCCACCATTCCACTTTCCCGGTCCGTTTCCTTCTCCACCGTTCCACTCTCCCGGTATGTGTCCTTCTCCACCATTCCACTCTCCCGGTATGTGTCCTTCTCCACCATTCCACTCTCCGGTATGTTTCCTTCTCCACCATTCCACTCTCCCGGTATGTTTCCTTCTCCACCGTTCCACTCTCCCGGTATGTGTCCTTCACCATTCCACTCTCCCGGTATGTGTCCTTCTCCACCATTCCACTCTCCCGGTATGTTTCCTTCTCCACCGTTCCACTCTCCCGGTATGTGTCCTTCTCCACCATTCCACTCTCCCGGTATGTGTCCTTCTCCACCGTTCCTCTCTCCCGGTATGTTTCCTTCTCCACCGTTCCACTCTCCCGGTATGTTTCCTTCTCCACCGTTCCACTCTCCCGGTATGTGTCCTTCTCCACCATTCCTCTCCCAGTCCGTTTCCTTCTCCACCATTCCTCTCCCGGTATGTTTCCTTCTCCACCATTCCTCTCCCGGTATGTTTCCTTCTCCACCATTCCACTCTCCCGGTATGTTTCCTTCTCCACCATTCCACTCTCCCGGTATGTGTCCTTCTCCACCATTCCACTCTCCCGGTATGTTTCCTTCTCCACCATTCCACTCTCCCGGTATGTTTCCTTCTCCACCATTCCACTCTCCCGGTCCGTTTCCTTCTCCACCATTCCTCTCCCGGTAAGTTTCCTTCTCCACAGTTCCACTCTCCCGGTATGTTTCCTTCTCCAACGTTCCACTCTCCCGGTATGTGTCCTTCTCCACCGTTCGACTCTCCCGGTATGTTTCCTTCTCCACCATTCCACTCTCCCGGTATGTTTCCTTCTCCACTATTCCACTCTACCGGTATATTTCCTTCTCCACCGTTCGACTCTCCCGGTATGTTTCCTTCTCCACCATTCCTCTCCCGGTCCGTTTCCTTCTCCACCATTCCTCTCCCGGTATGTTTCCTTCTCCACCATTCCTCTCCCGGTATGTTTCCTTCTCCACCATTCCACTCTCCCGGTATGTGTCCTTCTCCACCATTCCACTCTCCCGGTATGTTTCCTTCTCCACCATTCCACTCTCCCGGTATGTTTCCTTCTCCACCATTCCTCTCCCGGTATGTTTCCTTCTCCACCATTCCACTCTCCCGGTATGTTTCCTTCTCCACCATTCCACTCTCCCGGTCCGTTTCCTTCTCCACCATTCCTCTCCCGGTAAGTTTCCTTCTCCACAGTTCCACTCTCCCGGTATGTTTCCTTCTCCAACGTTCCACTCTCCCGGTATGTGTCCTTCTCCACCGTTCGACTCTCCCGGTATGTTTCCTTCTCCACCATTCCACTCTCCCGGTATGTTTCCTTCTCCACTATTCCACTCTACCGGTATATTTCCTTCTCCACCGTTCGACTCTCCCGGTATGTTTCCTTCTCCACCATTCCTCTCCCGGTCCGTTTCCTTCTCCACCATTCCTCTCCCGGTATGTTTCCTTCTCCACCATTCCTCTCCCGGTATGTTTCCTTCTCCACCATTCCACTCTCCCGGTATGTGTCCTTCTCCACCATTCCACTCTCCCGGTATGTTTCCTTCTCCACCATTCCACTCTCCCGGTATGTTTCCTTCTCCACCATTCCTCTCCCGGTATGTTTCCTTCTCCACCATTCCTCTCCCTGTATGTTTCCTTCTCCACAGTTCCACTCTCCCGGTATGTTTCCTTCTCCACCGTTCCACTCTCCCGGTATGTGTCCTTCTCCACCGTTCCACTCTCCCGGTATGTGTCCTTCTCCACCGTTCCACTCTCCCGGTATGTTTCCTTCTCCACCATTCCACTCTCCCGGTATGTTTTCTTCTCCGCCGTTCCACTCTCCCGGTATGTATCCTTCTCCACCATTCCACTCTCGCGGTATGTTTCCTTCTCCAACGTTTCACTCTCCCGGTATGTTTCCTTCTCCACCGTTCCACTCTCCCGGTATGTCTCCATCTCCACCGTTCCACTCTCCCGGTATGTGTCCTTCTCCACCATTCCACTGTCCCGGTATGTTTCCTTCTCCACCGTTCCACTCTCCCGGTATGTTTCCTTCTCCACCGTTCCACTCTCCCGGTATGTGTCCTTCTCCACCATTTGTCTCCCGGTATGTTTCCTTCTCCACCGTTCCACTCTCCCTGTATGTTTCCTTCTTCACCATTCCACTCTCCTGGTATGTGTCCTTCTCCACCGTTCCACTCTCCCGGTATGTTTCCTTCTCCACCGTTCCACTCTCCCGGTATGTTTCCTTCTCCACCGTTCCACTCTCCCGGTATGTGTCCTTCTCCACCATTCCACTGTCCCGGTATGTGCCTTCTCCACCATTCCACTTTCCCGGTATGTTTCCTTCTCCACCATTCCACTCTCCCGGTATGTTTCCTTCTCCACCATTCCACTCTCCCGGTATGTGTCCTTCTCCATCATTCGTCTCCCTGTATGTTTCCTTCTCCACCATTCCTCTCCTGGTATGTGTCCTTCTCCATCATTCGTCTCCCTGTATGTTTCCTTCTCCACCATTCCACTCTCTTGGTATGTGTCCTTCTCCATCATTCGTCTCCCTGTATGTTTCCTTCTCCACCATTCCACTGTCCCGGTATGTGTCCTTCTCCACCATTCCACTTTCCCGGTATGTTTCCTTCTCCACCATTCCACTCTCCCGGTATGTGTCCTTCTCCATCATTCGTCTCCCTGTATGTTTCCTTCTCCATCATTCGTCTCCCTGTATGTTTCCTTCTCCATCATTCGTCTCCCTGTATGTTTCCTTCTCCACCATTCGTCTCCTGGTATGTTTCCTTCTCCACCATTCCACTCTCCCGGTATGTTTCCTTCTCCACCGTTCCACTCTCCCGGTATGTGTCCTTCTTCATCATTCGTCTCCCTGTATGTTTCCTTCTCCACCATTCCACTCTCCCGGTATGTGTCCTTCTCCACCATTCGTCTCCCTGTATGTTTCCTTCTCCACCATTCCACTCTCCCGGTATGTTTCCTTCTCCATCATTCGTCTCCCTGTATGTTTCCTTCTCCACCATTCCTCTCCTGGTATGTGTCCTTCTCCATCATTCGTCTCCCTGTATGTTTCCTTCTCCACCATTCCACTCTCTTGGTATGTGTCCTTCTCCATCATTCGTCTCCCTGTATGTTTCCTTCTCCACCATTCCACTGTCCCGGTATGTGTCCTTCTCCACCATTCCACTTTCCCGGTATGTTTCCTTCTCCACCATTCCACTCTCCCGGTATGTGTCCTTCTCCATCATTCGTCTCCCTGTATGTTTCCTTCTCCATCATTCGTCTCCCTGTATGTTTCCTTCTCCATCATTCGTCTCCCTGTATGTTTCCTTCTCCACCATTCGTCTCCTGGTATGTTTCCTTCTCCACCATTCCACTCTCCCGGTATGTTTCCTTCTCCACCGTTCCACTCTCCCGGTATGTGTCCTTCTCCATCATTCGTCTCCCTGTATGTTTCCTTCTCCACCATTCCACTCTCCCGGTATGTTTCCTTCTCCAACGTTCCACTCTCCCGGTATGTGTCCTTCTCCATCATTCGTCTCCCTGTATGTTTCCTTCTCCACCATTCGTCTCCTGGTATGTTTCCTTCTCCACCATTCCACTCTCCCGGTATGTTTCCTTCTCCACCGTTCCACTCTCCCGGTATGTTTCCTTCTCCACCATTCCACTCTCCCGGTATGTGTCCTCCACCACCGTTCCACTTTCCCGGTATGTTTCCTTCTCCACCATTCCACTCTCCCGGTATGTGTCCTCCACCACCATTCCACTTTCCCGGTATGTTTCCTTCTCCACCATTCCACTCTCCCGGTATGTGTCCTTCTCCACCATTCCACTCTCCCGGTATGTTTCCTTCTCCAACGTTCCACTCTCCCGGTATGTTTCCTTCTCCAACGTTCCACTCTCCCGGTATGTGTCCTTCTCCACCGTTCCACTCTCCCGGTATGTGTCCTTCTCCACCATTCCACTCTCCCGGTATGTTTCCTTCTCCACCGTTCCACTTCCAGATTCCCATACTTGAAGGATCCAATGGCTCCCTTGGATGTCATCGTCCATCAGGCTGGGCTGGCACCATCTGCTGGTTCAGTGATGTATTGCAGTGCAAGAGCGCCCCCTGTCATATCCCTCAGCACTAGATTGGCTCCAGTCTCCATACGATGTTCTGTTCAGCGGAGGATTGCCTTCTGATTTCTGTCCGGCTTCCTTCCCCCTACGTCAGGCTTCTGCCTGGACAGCCTCTTCATTACGGATCTGAACCTGAACTGGATGAACTTCGTTTGCTGCGTACCGCCAACGATCGCTGTGTTCTATTTCATTGTTTTGTTATCCTTAGTTCTGCTGATTCCCTGCGGACCTTTTTCAACCACTTCCTGATTTTTTTGATTTTTTTGTAGAGGTGGAAAAGTGGGATGAAAATATTCACGAGAAAACTGGAGAGGAGAACGTCACTCACAAAATATATTACTTTGAAAATCTGAAGATATGCGTTCCGCAAATCAAACTCAGCGTCTTCACCTCCAACAAACTTCCTTCTGAACTCAAGGTAAGGGCAATGGAGACAACGAGCAACACATAGACCAATAGACCATAGAGCCGATGGGCGTCCCATAAACATGGAGCCAATGGGCGTCCCATAAACATGGAGCCAATGGGCGTCCCATAAACATGGAGCCAATGGGCGTCCCATAAACATGGAGCCAATGGGCGTCCCATAAACATGGAGCCAATGGGCGTCCCATGAACATGGAGCCAATAATATAAATGACAGTTCAGTAAAGGTTCATGATATAGAGAACAGTTACTGTGTCTGGAAGAAGCTAGATCCTTCAGCTTCCTGTTTAATGGATTGTGAAGCTGTCATTCATGAGAATGGACCAATAATCAGCCTTAGGAGACAGGAATGGGTGGGGCCAGGGAAGTACACACATGTTAGAATATGTGGGAATTTTGAAGCACCAAGAGAGCTCACACTGACGAAGGACATGAAGGTACCAGCTATGTGGGTCATACTATGAGGGCACTCTCCAAATGATGGGGTTCAGGTGCTTCATGTGAAGGGTGCTGTTGCCAGACAATTGTCCTCCTCCAGCCTTGAGGTAACAGTTTGGTGAAGACCCTTTTCTGTCCCCCCATGACTGCCCTCTGTGTACAAAGCCAGCTCCATAAAGACATGGATGACCAGTTTGGTGAAGACCCTTTTCTGTCCCCCCATGACTGTCCTCTGTGTACAAAGCCAAATCCATAAAGACATGGATGACCAGTTTGATGAAGACCCTTTTCTGTTCCCCCATGACTGTCCCCTGTGTACAACGCCAGCTCCATAAAGACATGGAGGACCAGTTTGGTGAAGACCCTTTTCTGTTCCCCCATGATTGTCCCCTGTGTACAAAGCCAGCTCCATAAAGACATGGATGACCAGTTTGGTGAAGACCCTTTTCTGTCCCCCCATGACTGTCCCCTGTGTACAAAGCCAGCTCCATAAAGACATGGATCACCAGTTTGGTGAAGACCCTTTTCTGTCCCCCCATGACTGCCCTCTGTGTACAAAGCCAGCTCCATAAAGACATGGATGACCAGTTTGGTGAAGACCCTTTTCTGTTCCCCCATGACTGTCCCCTGTGTACAAAGCCAGCTCCATAAAGACATGGATGACCAGTTTGGAGTGGAGGAACTCCAGTATCCTGTACAGAGCCCTGACCTCAACCTACAGAACACCTTTGGGATGAATTGGAACATCGATGGTGAGGCAGGTCTTCTCATCCAACATTAGTACCTGACCTCACAAATGGGTACAAATTCCTACAGACACCCTCCAACATCTTGTGGAAGCCTATCCAGACTGGTGGGAATGGTTTAACGACAACAAGGGTCCAACTCCATAGTAATAACCAAGGTTTTAGGGAGGGATGTCCAACTCGAGTGTCCTGCACAGAGCCTGGATCTCAGTCTTTGTGAACACCTTTGGTACAATTTGGAATGCCAATTAAGAGACGGGGGGGGTCAATTTACTAAAGGTTACTGCATGCAATACCATGGTCACATGACTCATTTGCATAAATTATCACGTAGTAAATAAATGTCCAGCTAAAAAAAAAACCAAAACCCGATTATGTGGTATTTAACGCAAAATGAAAAATGTGCCGGTAAATATTGCAAAAAAACCCACGCGGTCCGCTGTCCAGTCCACTTCACAAACGGAACAGAAAGTAAGAAAAGATGCGATATTTATCATCGGGGGCTTTGCTGGCGGTAGTGCACACGGTACTTCTTCAGATACAGCAAGGGGGTCTCCCCCCCCCAATCCACACCATGCCCTTTATATCTGGTATGGATTTTAAGGGACGCCATGCCAATTTTTTTTAAAAACGGAGTGGGGTCCCCCCCAAATCCCTACCAGACCCTTATGTGTGGTATGGATTTTGGGGGGACACCATGACATTTTTTTTTTTTTTAATGTTGGCATGGGGTTCCCCCAAAATCAATACCAGACTCAAGGGCTGTTTTTTTTAATTAATTTTGCTGTGGGGTTTTCCTTAAAATCCATTCCAGACCCAAAGGGCCTGGTATGGATGGGGGGTGGGGGGGAATGGGGGGCACACTTTTTTTCAGAATTTTTAATTGCCGGCGTGTTTTGCTGAGCCGGGTCTCTCATCCAACATCAAGACCTGACCTCACAAATGGGCAGCAATTCCCGCAGACATTCCCAAAATCTTGGGGAAAGGCTTTCTAGATGAACAGAAGCTGTTGTAGGTGCAGAGAGCATCTCCATATTAATGTCCATGGTTTCCGAATGGGATGTCCAACATTCTGATAGAGAGGTGAGGGTCAGGTTTTCACCAACGTTCGGCCATTTATTGTAGGCTGTACATAGTCTTCTTGTGCTGTTTTATGCTGTGCGCCCCATATGGGTTCTCCGTTTATTCCTCCAGAGGATCCAGTAGTGTGTTGGAACTTCTCATCATACAGCCAAGTGAGGTTCCAGCCTCCGTATACACAGCGAGCCCCTAACAACCTGTCAGTGTACACGCCATGTGGGAGTTTTCCGCATTGGATGGGTTCACACATCTCATTGTATATTCTGCTTCATATTTCTGTTCCATAGTAAGAATCTATGAAATGTCTGACTGATGGCTGGACGCTGGTCCACCGCCCACACATTACAATTCACCTTCTCAATGATTCCATCTCCTGGGACCTGTTTGTTCCAATCTCAGTTTATTTCATTGAACTAATGTCCCCAATCATTCTCCGGACGTACAGATGTTAGGAGTCTCGTTATACGTCTCGTCATACGTCTCGTCACGCGTCACTTCTCTAAATGGGGATCTGCATTGACCCAGAATGGGGTTCTCACAGCTCATTAACTTTCATTGGTTCATGCTCCATTAAGCTCCAAGTCCCTGTCTGTAGGTGGTAATACCCAGCTCACCCACTATGCTTCCACGGCATTCTTCTAGATCAACGTTCACGTGTTGTCACCCCACAGACCCGATAAAAGGGATTTATTCCTGTTTACATCAATCCGATGGTGTCATCTGCCACTGGGAAGCAATGACAGGAACCTCTATGTACCTATTCATAGCATCCATCTTCTAGACCAGCTCAGGGCCGTAACCTCAGATGATCCTCAAGTTAAAGAAGTCCTTATTAGCCTTCAGATCAACCAATCAGGAAGTAACGGGTGGGATCAAGTGGTGAATTTAACTAGGAAGTCAATATTTTCATACAAGCTCCCTGGTTTGGGGTGTAAATTGTGCAACATATTGTGAGAACTATAGAAGGGAGGACCAAGGGGCGCCTTCATCTGGACACTTCGGGAGGCAGACCCATCCACCATCTATGTCAGTGTTTCTCAACTCCAGTCCTCATGGACCCCCAACAGGTCATGTTTTCAGGATTTCCATTATTTTGCACAGGTGATTTGATCAGTTTCACTGCCTTAGTAATTACCACAGCTGTTTCATCTGAGGGAAATCCTGAAAACATGACCTGTTGGGGGTCCATGAGGACTGGAGTTGAGAAACACTGATCTATGTAGATGTGTGAAATCTGACAGCAGAGGATATTAATTCCAATTAAAGGACATGTTCACTTTAAAATAAAACCTCTCTCCACAAACCTGCACCCAGCCCTCTGACCTCTTCTAAGCAACCTCTACCCCCCCCCCACCCACTCCCACATACCCCCCCCCCACTTCCACCCACCACTCCCCCACACTAGTGTCCGTTTACCTCTGAGGTAGTAGTCTCCCGCCATGTCTATGGCCTTGGTGCAGAAATCTGGAGGCTCATTATTCCAATGGTGGATGTATCTCCCATTCTATTGGAAGTTAAGTCAGCTATACGTGGATTGAAATTCCCTGATGAAGAGTTCCTGCTGAACCTGCCGGATTTCGGTCCCTGTATGGGCACCATGGCGGTACACAAGCTGATCTATCGATTGACTTGTGTACAACCAGCCTGATCGTTTTGTGCCACCGGCTGTAGCCGACAACACAAATCATTGAGTTCTGTGGGTTGGGCAGGCTCCCCATCAGCAGAACACAACCGCACTGACTGTTGATGGTGGAATCGAGCGATTTTATTTCCTGCAACCCGATGGAAGCAAATAAACCTGCATCATCCATGGCCTGCCTTGCTGCACAGTGTAAGAGGTACCTTCCGCCATCAGGAAGAGGTGAGTAGGCACCTGGGGGGGGGATGAGAAAGCTCAGGATAATTTAGGGGTTAGTAAGGGGAAGGGTGATTATTCTAAAGTGGACCTGTCTCTTGGACAGTATTATTCCTTCACTCATTGTCTTCGCTGTTCGGTAAAAAGTGGTTTTTCCTCTTTTAGGTTTTGAAGAGCACTCTGGGGTTTCCTCTGATTAAATTTGAAGATGCTGTGATTGATCTGGATCCATTTACAAGAGTCCACCCCTACGAATCTCGGGAGTTTATTGTCAATGATGTCCTCAAACATTTCCAAGAGGTTGGTTTTCCCATTTCTTTGACATGACCGACTCATCCGTCTTCCTTCCTGAGGTCTTCATTGTGCCGTTCCTTCCCTTCTCTCCCAATACGGCTCTGTGCATGAGGTCTAGTTATCATCTATGAGGACCACCCACCATGCTCCCCTATTGGCCCCCAAATATGGAGGATTGTCTCACTGGCCAATAGGCGTTGATGGTTTGCCTTCTGTTCTATAGGCAGACTAATGTGCGTTCACCTGGAACAGCCGTCTTCCTGTAAGGACCGTGTGCCTGCCGGTACGGCAATGCCCCCTGGAATTGTAATGCAATGGCCCCCCAGGAGCTGTTAGGGTCCTTCCACATGGGCATTCCATGCTTCTTCTTCAGTTCAGTTTTCAGTTTGAGTTTACATCCATTTTTTATCCGTTGATGTCCGTTTTCATACGTTTTTGGTCCATTCCGTTTTTTTTGTGGAAGAGAATTTGGGTTTTCTTCCGTTCAAAAAAACGGATGTTAACGGATGCAGATACTAATGGATGTAAAAAGGTGTTCATCCGTTTACATCCACAAGTCCATAGAAATGTATGGACTTGTGGATGTAAACGGACATACGGAACGCCCGGGGAAGGACCCTTAGCCATAATGTGTCAGTATGCACAGCCCAGACGGACCCGTCAAATGAATCCCCCCAGTGTTGCGCTGTCAGTGCCCCCCGCTGGTCACAGGTGCCTCCAACCCCTCCCCGTCTTCCTTCTGGGTTCAGACTGTTCAGCCACTTGATTGGCCAGGCCGCGATGATGTCACTCCTGTTGTATGGAAGTCACATCATCGCAGCACGAGACGCGGCGTATATTTTCGCTAAGCTGTGCATGCGTGGCTCGGTGTACATCAACGCTGACAGGCAGGGGGACACACTTAGGACAGAAGAGACCAATAGGGTGTCTCCTGTCACAAATTCTACTGGTCAGCACTTTAGGGCACAATGCTGGGACCCTCCAGTGACCCAAGAGGAATGGGCCGTGTCTGATGGCACCCAAGTGTGGGAAGTTTCCTGGCTGGTGCTGAATGCAGGAGGGACCAGGACTATAGACTGGCTGGACCCCAAGCATTCCATGGTCTGGGCCGGCATGTAGCAGTCAGAGTCCATATCCAAGTAAGGGTCAGGGCTGGTGCCAATCAGAGAGCAATCTGTCATCCAGACAATGGGGCGGCAAGGCACCGGTACTGATCCAAGGAGCAGAATGTGATCCCGGGCCCAGAGCTCCGGGCTTATGATGTACTGATAGAGCGCCAGGATGCTGCTGGAGAATGATTGCTGCTGGGGGGAACAGGCAGCACCTAACGGCTAGGACGACACCGGCCTAGAGGGGGCATTGCCGGCAGAGAGCGGCTGAGTGATGGGTGACAGAGCGTCCCTTTCTCCCAACACACAGGAATGAAGGCAGAATATCCTCATCATCGATTGGCCGGATTCTGGGGTCCCTGAGAACTCTGGGAATAGTCTGTATATGCACACATTCACCTCTTGGAGCCTGCCCTGCAGTCCCAGGGCTTGGAGCCTGCCCTGCAGTCCCTGGGCTTGGCGCCTGCCCTGCAGTCCCTGGGCTTGGCGCCTGCCCTGCAGTCCCTGGGCTTGGCGCCTGCCCTGCAGTCCCTGGGCTTGGCGCCTGCCCTGCAGTCCCTGGGCTTGGCGCCTGCCCTGCAGTCCCTGGGCTTGGCGCCTGCCCTGCAGTCCCTGGGCTTGGCTCCTGCCCTGCAGTCCCTGGGCTTGGCTCCTGCCCTGCAGTCCCTGGGCTTGGCTCCTGCCCTGCAGTCCCTGGGCTTGGCTCCTGCCCTGCAGTCCCTGGGCTTGGCGCCTGCCCTGCAGTCCCTGGGCTTGGCTCCTGCCCTGCAGTCCCTGGGCTTGGCTCCTGCCCTGCAGTCCCTGGGCTTGGCGCCTGCCCTGCAGTCCCTGGGCTTGGCGCCTGCCCTGCAGTCCCTGGGCTTGGCGCCTGCCCTGCAGTCCCTGGGCTTGGCGCCTGCCCTGCAGTCCCTGGGCTTGGCGCCTGCCCTGCAGTCCCTGGGCTTGGCGCCTGCCCTGCAGTCCCTGGGCTTGGCGCCTGCCCTATAGTCCCTGGTCTTGGCGCCTGCCCTGCAGTCCCTGGGCTTGGCGCCTGCCCTATAGTCCCTGGTCTTGGCGCCTGCCCTGCAGTCCCTGGGCTTGGCGCCTGCCCTGCAGTCCCTGGGCTTGGCGCCTGCCCTGCAGTCCCTGGGCTTGGTTCCTTCCCTGCAGTCCCTGGGCTTGGTTCCTTCCCTGCAGTCCCTGGGCTTGGTTCCTTCCCTGCAGTCCCTGGGCTTGGTGCCTGCCCTGCAGTCCCTGGGCTCGGTTCCTTCCCTGCAGTCCCTGGGCTCGGCGCCTTCCCTGCAGTCCCTGGGCTCGGCGCCTTCCCTGCAGTCCCTGGGCTCGGCGCCTGCCCTGCAGTCCCTGGGCTCGGCGCCTTCCCTGCAGTCCCTGGGCTCGGCGCCTTCCCTGCAGTCCCTGGGCTCGGCGCCTGCCCTGCAGTCCCTGGGCTCGGCGCCTGCCCTGCAGTCCCTGGGCTCGGCGCCTGCCCTGCAGTCCCTGGGCTCGGCGCCTGCCCTGCAGTCCCTGGGCTCGGCGCCTGCCCTGCAGTCCCTGGGCTCGGCGCCTGCCCTGCAGTCCCTGGGCTCGGCGCCTGCCCTGCAGTCCCTGGGCTCGGCGCCTGCCCTGCAGTCCCTGGGCTCGGCGCCTGCCCTGCAGTCCCTGGGCTCGGCGCCTGCCCTGCAGTCCCTGGGCTTCGTGCCTGCCCTCAGGCATGTACAGCATTCATAGGTGCTGTACATGCCTGTCAGCATAGGATGGCGCTGCTGAGTCACAGCTCGGTCACTAATCCTGCTCTATATTGTCTCACAGGAGTTGCTCAGCCAAGCAGCAAAAATTCTGGGCTCAGTTGACTTCCTTGGCAATCCAATGGGCCTCCTGAATGATGTGTCCGAAGGAGTATCCGGCCTTATAAAGTATGGAAATGTTGGCGGCTTAATCCGGAATGTCACACATGGCGTCTCCAACTCTGCTGCAAAGGTACAGGAGATGGAGGGTGTATGTCTGAGGTGTACTCCTGGCCGGGGTCACAGGAGATGGAGGGTGTATGTCTGAGGTGTACTCCTGGCCGGGGTCACAGGAGATGGAGGGTGTATGTCTGAGGTGTACTCCTGGCCGGGGTCACAGGAGATGGAGGGTGTATGTCTGAGGTGTACTCATTGCCGGGGTCACAGGAGATGGAGGGTGTATGTCTGAGGTGTACTCCTGGCCGGGGTCACAGGAGATGGAGGGTGTATGTCTGAGGTGTACTCCTGGCCGGGGTCACAGGAGATGGAGGGTGTATGTCTGAGGTGTACTCATTGCCGGGGTCACAGGAGATGGAGGGTGTATGTCTGAGGTGTACTCCTGGCCGGGGTCACAGGAGATGGAGGGTGTATGTCTGAGGTGTACTCATTGCCGGGGTCACAGGAGATGGAGGGTGTATGTCTGAGGTGTACTCCTGGCCGGGGTCACAGGAGATGGAGGGTGTATGTCTGAGGTGTACTCCTGGCCGGGGTCACAGGAGATGGAGGGTGTATGTCTGAGGTGTACTCATTGCCGGGGTCACAGGAGATGGAGGGTGTATGTCTGAGGTGTACTCCTGGCCGGGGTCACAGGAGATGGAGGGTGTATGTCTGAGGTGTACTCCTGGCCGGGGTCACAGGAGATGGAGGGTGTATGTCTGAGGTGTACTCATGGCCGGGGTCACAGGAGATGGAGGGTGTATGTCTGAGGTGTACTCCTGGCCGGGGTCACAGGAGATGGAGGGTGTATGTCTGAGGTGTACTCCTGGCCGGGGTCACAGGAGATGGAGGGTGTATGTCTGAGGTGTACTCATGGCCGGGGTCACAGGAGATGGAGGGGATCACAGGAGGTGGAGGAGATGGAGGAGATCACCAGAGGTGGAGGGGATCACAGGAGGTGGAGGAGATCACAGGATGTGGAGGGGATCACAGGATGTGGAGGGGATCACAGTAGCTGGAGCGAATCACAGGAGATGGAGGGGATAACAGGATGTGGAGGGGATCACAGGAGATGGAGGGGATCACAGGATGTGGAGGGGATCACAGGAGATGGAGGGGATCACAGGAGATGGAAGGGATCACAGGAGATGGAGGGGATCACAGGAGATGGAGGGGATCACAGGAGATGGAGGGGATCACAGGAGATGGAGGGAATCACAGGAGGTGGAGGGGATCACATGAGATGGAGGGGATCACAGGAGGTGGAGGGGATCACAGGAGGTGGAGGGGATCACAGGAGATGGAGGGGATCACAGGATGTGGAGGGGATCACAGGAGATGGAGGGGATCACAGGAGGTGGAGGGGATCACATGAGATGGAGGGAATCACAGGAGGTGGAGGGGATCACATGAGATGGAGGGGATCACAGGAGGTGGAGGGGATCACAGGAGATGGAGGGAATCACAGGAGATGGAGGGGATCACAGGAGATGGAGGGAATCACAGGAGGTGGAGGGGATCACATGAGATGGAGGGGATCACAGGAGGTGGAGGGGATCACAGGATGTGGAGGGGATCACAGGAGATGGAGGGGATCACAGGAGATGGAGGGGATCACAGGAGATGGAGGGTTTATTCCCCCCACATTTCAGACAACGCCTCAGTTAATCAGACAATCGCTGCCATGACATGTTCCGGGTTTCTCACATTTCTCTTCTCTTTGTATCGGTGAGACAAAAAAGTGGAGAAACAAAAAGCCAAATCTGACCCGTTCCGTGCAAGACCCCAAAAATGGACAAAATTGTTGGCACCTTCTCAGAATTGTTAGAAATAATTACATTCCCAGTCTGTGATGTTCCTGTAATTTGTCATTATACTCCCCCCCCCCCCCCCCCCCCCGTATACATGACCAGGCGCTGACAGCATAGACATCACTCCGACAGCCGGGGACAATGCTTGACCACGGTTAGCTGGGATGAGCGCGGTTAGCAGGGATGACCACGGTTAGCTGGGATGAGCACGGTTAGCTGGGATGACCACGGTTAGCTGGGATGACCACGGTTAGCTGGGATGACCACGGTTAGCTGGGATGACCACGGTTAGCTGGGATGACCACGGTTAGCTGGGATGAGCACGGTTAGCTGGGATGACCACGGTTAGCAGGGATGACCACGGTTAGCAGGGATGACCACGGTTAGCAGGGATGACCACGGTTAGCAGGGATGACCACGGTTAGCAGGATGACCACGGTTAGCAGGGATGACCACGGTTAGCAGGGATGACCACGGTTAGCTGGGATGAGCACGGTTAGCAGGGATGAGCAGTTAGCTGGGATGACTACGGTTAGCTGGGATGAGCGCGGTTAGCTGGGATGAGCACGGTTAGCAGGGATGACCACGGTTAGCAGGGATGAGCACGGTTAGCAGGGATGACCTTGGTTAGCAGGGATGACCTTGGTTAGCTGAGATGACCACGGTTAGCTGAGATGACCACGGTTAGCTGAGATGACCACGGTTAGCTGGGATGACCACGGTTAGCTGGGATGACCACGGTTAGCTGGGATGACCACGGTTAGCAGGGATGACCACGGTTAGCTGGGATGACTACGGTTAGCAGGGATGACCACGGTTAGCTGGGATGACTACGGTTAGCAGGGATGACCACGGTTAGCTGGGATGACCACGGTTAGCTGGGATGACCACGGTTAGCTGGGATGACTACGGTTAGCAGGGATGACCACGGTTAGCAGGGGTGACCTTGGTTAGCTGAGATGACCACGGTTAGCTGAGATGACCACGGTTAGCTGAGATGACCACGGTTAGCTGGGATGACTACGGTTAGCTGGGATGACCACGGTTAGCTGGGATGACTACGGTTAGCAGGGATGACCACGGTTAGCAGGGATGACCACCATATTGGAGGTATCTCTAGTTGAGGGGTTCTCCATCCCTAGAAGAATACTGTGTGCACATAGCTTGGCATTAGGGACCGGGCTAATGCTGCCCTCAGTTTTGTTGGACTCCATTGTCTTCCTGTGCTGAGAGGGGAGGCCTACTGACATGCAGGTGGGGGGGTCCCACTGTACATCAGCAATGTTGGCATGGTGGGACGCAGTGATGGGTTTGGTCCTTATATCTGACAGTCGTTATGGTTTCCGGTATGTTCCATTCTACTTATTTATAGCACTTTAAAATGGACATTTATTACAGGGAGCGTCCATCATGCCACAAAGCACGTTCAGTTTTGGTAAGGAATGCCAATGCTTCCTCCTTCGTGGTGGCTGCTATATACTAATTAGGATGTTTCCATCCCTACCAGCGGAGTGGGGTCCCTCCTCAGAGCCATTCAGCAGTCTGTGTAATCTGATCTCTCCTGTATACAGCAGATATAGAAAGAGCCTCCTGGGAGCTCCTGCAGTACAAACTCCTCTTCAGCTCTGGTCCCCCAAAACACAGAGCCATCTTGGAGTTATATATTCAAGTCCATGAAGACCTACTACCAATCATGGTCAGCCTTGAAGATTTTGGCCCAGGTAGGCCGTTCCTGTCATACATAAATAGCTTAGTGGTGGAAATCTAGGTGGGTCTAGGTTTGAGGACCATGTATGGTGGGATATTCTATGTCTACTAAAGGAGAGTTGGACTAAACACTCTGTGTTCCCTCTACCAGACACTCCCATGAGGCCTCATGAGATGTAGATGGGGAACACTCTACGTTCCTTCTACCAGTCACTCCCATGAGGCCTCAGGAGATGTAGATGGAGAACACTCTGCGTTCCCTCTACCAGACACTCCCATGAGGCCTCATGAGAGGTAGACGGGGAACACTCTCCGTTCCCTCTACCAGACATTCCCATGAGGCCTCATGAGATGTAGACGGGAACACTGTACGTTCCCTCTACCAGACACTCCCATGAGGCCTCATGCGATGTAGACGGGGAACACTCTATGTTCCTTCTACCAGACACTCCCATGAGGCCTCATGCGATGTAGACGGGGAACACTGTACGTTCCCTCTACCAGACACTCCCATGAGGCCTCATGCGATGTAGACGGGGAACACTCTATGTTCCTTCTACCAGACACTCCCATGAGGCCTCATGCGATGTAGACGGGGAACACTCTACGTTCCTTCTACCAGACACTCCCATGAGGCCTCATGAGATGTAGACGGGGAACACTCTACGTTCCTTCTACCAGACACTCCCATGAGGCCTCATGAGATGTAGACGGGGAACACTCTACGTTCCTTCTACCAGTCACTCCCATGAGGCCTCATGAGATGTAGATGGGGAACACTGTACGTTCCCTCTACCAGACACTCCCATGAGGCCTCATGCGATGTAGACGGGGAACACTCTACGTTCCTTCTACCAGACACTCCCATGAGGCCTCATGAGATGTAGATGGGGAACACTGTACGTTCCCTCTACCAGACTCTCCCATGAGGCCTCATGAGATGTAGACGGGAACACTGTACGTTCCCTCTACCAGACTCTCCCATGAGGCCTCATGAG
Organism: Staurois parvus; assembly: GCF_062004578.1. Classification (NCBI taxonomy): domain Eukaryota; kingdom Metazoa; phylum Chordata; class Amphibia; order Anura; family Ranidae; genus Staurois; species Staurois parvus. Next base: position 197,151 of record NW_028319621.1, on the reverse strand, counting down.
ATGTAGATGGGGAACACTGTACGTTCCCTCTACCAGACTCTCCCATGAGGCCTCATGCGATGTAGACGGGGAACACTCTACGTTCCTTCTACCAGTCACTCCCATGAGGCCTCAGGAGATGTAGATGGGGAACCAGAGTTGTCTGCTTATATCAGAATCCAAGCTCTCCATCAATATTTCAGCAGATACATTGGAGCCGTTCTGAGTGAGGAAGTGTGTAAACATTTACTGGAGTAAAAGAACTTCTTGGGAATGGGATCGGGTAATGGAGAATCTGGTGTTCTGGGAAGCAGTAGCTGTACATTGGGGAATGTTTACAATCGGCATTACATGACCTTCATAGCAATCTCACCACTTTCATCTTCTATGGCCTCTGTATCATTCATTGGGACTGTTCTAGGTATGTACTGTATGTAGGTGACCGGCCATTGCTAGTTCTACTGACAGAAGGGCCAAGCCCAGGGAGCGACCCCAACTCTGATGTGTACCAGACATTAGGGACTTATGGTTACATGATGACTTGTTCTGTCGATGAGTATCCAATTCCCCTTCTGTAGTTCTGTTGTGCCCCACCCCCGGCACCCACCCAACCCCACCATATCCCAGATATTCCACTAATGACCATTGGCCAACTTAGACTGTCGGCCTATAGATGTGTATGTCCGTTACTGCTAAAGGTCGCTATAGAAAGAAGAGGATCGCAATATTTCTACCGTCCGTCAATCATTTTGTGGTTCAAACCTTTATTCAGAACAGTCAATGCTTTTCAGTGTTCTTCAGGATCATCGGGGCTTCTAAGCTTTTGACTTTGGTCCAGGCCGGACCCGCCATCCGAGTAGTTCTGCTGATAATAATCCTTCCTCCTCCGGCAGGTTCACCACATTCTCTCAGGTCTGTATGACCGTGGTTATGGCCTATTTGCAGCTCCTACACCTGCCGTCCGGGGAGCCAACCGACCGATTAGCCAAGGACTACAGCAGATTGCAGATGGACAGAATCTCAGTCCAAACCAGCGGTGGTCAGCTTACAAGGTGTAGGGGGGCTTCAACTGTGACCCGTAACATCACCAGGGGACCTCGCGGATTAGTCCATATATGTAATGATACAGAAGACTGTCAGAGACAGCAGATATATTCCTCGGTTCAGGCTCTGCTCATGTGGTGTAATCACTGCACGGGCAGAGACACAGATATAAGTGGACTACGGACAATAGACATCCCGAAGGTCAGACCCAGCGGGGGTCAGCGGCAGTTTTCTATCTAGAAAACTGCTGTGTTCCCTCTGTTAGGTGCTGACCCTACGCCAGTTTATGTTTCACTCTGAAATAGAAATCTGGCATGTGTGGTGCAGATCTCCTTCAGACCTACCACAGGTCTCCTTCAGACCTACCACGGATCTCCTTCAGACCTACCACGGATCTCCTTCAGACCTACCACAGGTCTCCTTCAGACCTACCACGGATCTCCTTCAGACCTACCACGGATCTCCTTCAGACCTACCACGGATCTCCTTCAGACCTACCACGGATCTCCTTCAGACCTACCACAGGTCTCCTTCAGACCTACCACAGGTCTCCTTCAGACCTACCACAGGTCTCCTTCAGACCTACCACAGGTCTCCTTCAGACCTACCACAGGTCTCCTTCAGACCTACCACGGATCTCCTTCAGACCTACCACGGATCTCCTTCAGACCTACCACGGATCTCCTTCAGACCTACCACGGATCTCCTTCAGACCTACCACAGGTCTCCTTCAGACCTACCACAGGTCTCCTTCAGACCTACCACAGGTCTCCTTCAGACCTACCACAGGTCTCCTTCAGACCTACCACAGGTCTCCTTCAGACCTACCACAGGTCACGGATCTCCTTCAGACCTACCACAGATCTCCTTCAGACCTACCACAGATCTCCTTCAGACCTAGCACGAATCTCCTTCAGACCTACTACAAATCTTCTTCAGACCTGCCACAAATCTCTTTCAGTCCTACCACAGATCTCCTTCAGACCTACCACAGATCTACCACAGACCTCCTTCAGATCTACCACAGATCTCCTTCATATCTACCACGGATCTCCTTCATATCTACCACGGATCTCCTTCATATCTACCACGGATCTCCTTCATATCTACCACGGATCTCCTTCATATCTACCACGGATCTCCTTCAGACCTACCACGGATCTCCTTCAGACCTACCACGGATCTCCTTCAGACCTACCACGAATCTCCTTCAGACCTACCACGGATCTCCTTCAGACCTGCCACGGATCTCCTTCATATCTACCACAGGTCTCCTTCAGATCTACCACGGATCCCTTTCAGACCTACTACAAATCTCCTTCAGACCTGCCACGGATCCCTTTCAGACCTACTACAAATCTCCTTCAGACCTGCCACAGATCTCTTTCAGTCCTACCACAGATCTCCTTCAGACCTACCACAGATCTCCTTCAGACCTACCACAGATCTCCTTCAGACCTACCACGGATCTCCTTCAGATCGACCACAGATCTCCTTCAGATCTGCCACAGATCTCCTTCAGACCTGCCACAAATCTCCTTCAGTCCTATCACAGATCTCCTTCAGATCTACCACAGAATTCCTTCAGACCTGCCACAGATCTCCTTCAGACCTGCCACAAATCTCCTTCAGTCCTATCACAGATCTCCTTCAGACCTACCACAGATCTCCTTCAGACCTACCACAGATCTCCTTCAAACCTACCACAGATCTCCTTCAGACCTACAACAGATCTCCTTCAGACCTACCACAGATCTCCTTCAGACCTACCACAGATCTCCTTCAGACCTACCACAGATCTCCTTCAGACCTGCCACAGATCTCCTTCAGACCTGCCACAGATCTCCTTCAGTCCTATCACAGATCTCCTTCAGACCTACCACAGATCTCCTTCAGACCTACCACAGATCTCCTTCAAACCTACCACAGATCTCCTTCAGACCTACAACAGATCTCCTTCAGACCTACCACAGATCTCCTTCAGACCTACCACAGATCTCCTTCAGACCTACCACAGATCTCCTTCAGACCTGCCACAGATCTCCTTCAGACCTGCCACAGATCTCCTTCAGTCCTATCACAGATCTCCTTCAGACCTACCACAGACCTCCTTCAGATCTACCACAGACCTCCTTCAGATCTACCACGGATCTCCTTCAGATCTACCACGGATCTCCTTCAGATCCACCACGGATCTCCTTCAGACCTACCACGGATCTCCTTCAGACCTACCACGGATCTCCTTCAGACCTACCACAGATCTCCTTCAGACCTGCCACAAATCTCCTTCAGTCCTATTACAGATCTCCTTCAGACCTACCACAGATCTACCACAGACCTCCTTCAGATCTACCACAGATCTCCTTCATATCTACCACGGATCCCTTTCAGACCTACCACGAATCTCCTTCAGACCTACCACAGATCCTTGTGCTTAGTGTATGTACACCACCCCCATGATATAATGATGCAGGAAGCTTCGTTAATTCCTTGTCTTGTCTTTGAAGAGTACCAGGAGTGCGGGATGGTTCCATGTGTGGTTCCATCCTCCGACCCCTCACTACAGGACTCAGCAGGGACATTGAGGTCGGAGGATGGACTTAGCCGGAGGACACGGGACGAAGTACTGAATACTGAAGTCATGTGGCCAGGGAGAAGTAGGCTGTAGAGACATGGTTTTACCACCCAGAAAACAGCAAAGAGAGGGCGCCCCCCGACCTAGCGCTTTACCATAACACGCCTTTTCAGGGTCAAGCCCCCTTCCTCAGACCCTTGAAACGCGGAAAGCATTTTGGACGCTATGAGGTCTTCCCATGACATCAGCTCTCCTGTTGGCGTCTCATTTGCGTTTCTGGATACATTTGCGCATGTCTTGTGTCTGTTTCACGTAAATCTAATAAAGTTGTGTTCTGGTAATGCGCCAGATCGGTGCGCTCTGTCTAGTTCATGGGAGGATAGCCGCGGTCCTGAGGGGGCAGCCAGACTCTCCGCACTATACCTATAAGCCTGGCAAGTGGAGAGTTCATCAAATCCTTTCACACCACACATGCGCAGTAGAACCCCAGTTCAGCAGTACCCCCAATCAGCAGATCCCCAGCTCATTTGTACCCTACTTCAGCTGGTTTCCTGTTCAGTAGTAACCCCCAGCTCTGCTGATCCCCCCACTCAGTAGTAACCCCCAGCTCTGCTGATCCCTCGTTCAGTAGTAACCGCCAGCTCTGCTGATCCCCCGCTCAGTAGTACCCCCAGCTCTGCTGATCCCCCGCTCAGTAGTACCCCCAGCTCTGCTGACCCCCCACTCAGCAACCTCCAGCTCTGCTTATCCCTCGCTCAGTAGTAACCTACAGCTCTGCTGATCCCCCGCTCAGTAGTAACCCCCAGCTCTGCTGATCCCCCGCTCAGTAGTAACCCCCAGCTCTGCTGATCCCCCGCTCAGTAGTAACCCCCAGCTCTGCTGATCCCTCGCTCAGTAGTAACCCCCAGCTCTGCTGATCCCCCACTTAGTAGTAACCCCCAGCTCTGCTGATCCCCCGCTCAGTAGTAGCCCCCGGCTCTGCTGATCCCCCGCTCAGTAGTAGCCCCCGGCTCTGCTGATCCCCCACTCAGTAGTAACCTCCAGCTCTGCTGATCCCTCACAAAGTAGTAACCTCCAGCTCTACTGATCCCCCGCTCAGTAGTAACGCCCAGCTCTACTGACCCCCTACTCAGTAGTAGCCCCCAGCTCTGCTGACCCGCCACTCAGTAGTAGCCCCGAGCTCTGCTGACCCCCCACTCAGTAGTAGCCCCCAGCTCTGCTGACCCCCCACTCAGTAGTAGCCCCCAGCTCTGCTGACCCCCCACTCAGTAGTAGCCCCCAGCTCTGCTGACCCCCCACTCAGTAGTAGCCCCCAGCTCTGCTGATCCCTCACTCAGTAGTAACCCCCAGCTCTGCTGACCCCTATTCAGTAGTAACCCCCAGGTTTGCTGATCCCCCGCTCAGTAGTAACCCCCAACTCTGCTGATCCCCCGCTCAGTAGTAACCCCTAGCTCTGCTGATCTCTCGCTCAGTAGTAACCCCCAGCTCTGCTGATCCCCCACTCAGTAGTAACCCCCAGCTCTGCTGATCCCCCACTCAGTAACCCCCAGCTCTGCTTATCCCCCACTCAGTAGTAACCCCCAACTCTGCTGACCCCCCACTCAGTAGTAGCCCCCAGCTCTGCTGACCCCCCACTCAGTAGTAGCCCCCAGCTCTGCTGACCCCCCACTCAGTAGTAACCCCCAGCTCTGCTGACCCCTATTCAGTAGTAACCCCCAGGTTTGCTGATCCCCCGCTCAGTAGTAACCCCCAACTCTGCTGATCCCCCACTCAGTAGTAACCCCTAGCTCTGCTGATCTCTCGCTCAGTAGTAACCCCCAGCTCTGCTGATCCCCCGTTCAGTAGTAACCCCCAGCTCTGCTGATCTCCCACTCAGTAGTAATCCCCAGCTCTGCTGATCCCCCACTCAGTAGTAACCCCCAGCTCTGCTGATCCCCCACTCAGTAGTAATCCCCAGCTCTACTGATCCCCCACTCAGTAGTAACCCCCAGCTCTGCTGATCCCCCACTCAGTAGTAACCCCCAGCTCTGCTGATCCCCCACTCAGTAGTAACCCCCAGCTCTACTGATCCCCCACTCAGTAGTAACCCCCAGCTCTACTGATCCGCTAGTTTGCTGATCCTCCTCCCTCTCTGGTCCCCGCTCACCTCCCACCATATTGCTCCCATGCTGCTCACCAGGTGTGACATTACTTGGTTCTCCTGCTCCAGTCCCCCCAGCTCTGCTGATCCTCTGATGCTCAGTCCTCTCTCTCCGGTCCCCACTCACTCTCTGCTATAGCATTCCCATGCTGTGCACCATTTGTGCCGTCTGCTAGTTGGTCCGGTCCGGACCCCACTCACCTTCCTACTGCTCCACCCTGCTCACCAGATGTGACGTCTGCACCAGACACTCCCAGAATATATACACTGGAGCCGGACGTGACTGCTGATGATGTTGTTCTGGTTCACTTGTTGGTCTCCCAGTGCATCCTGGGATATACCTGCAAAACAAAGCAAAGCTGAATAAAAGCCCCTCAAATGCTGCAGGTGCTGCGAGCGAGCGTTGTCATAGACTTCTATTGGAGATGCTTTGAAGCACCAAGAAAGTGACCCGGGGGATCATTTTTGAAGCACAGCAAACGCAGCGTGTGAACAGGACTGTAAGGGAACCACTTTATTTAGTGACGGGCTTTGATTGGCATTCAGAATACTTTAGGAATGTGCGTTTTGAAGCATTTGTGAATTCTGAAGGCTGAAGAGCTGAAATGGCGGGGTGTCAGGAGACACGAGAGAGGAGTATGACGGGGTGTCAGGAGACACGAGAGAGGAGTATGACGGGGTGTCAGGAGACACGAGAGAGGAGTATGACGGGGTGTCAGGAGACACGAGAGAGGAGTATGACGGGGTGTCAGGAGACACGAGAGAGGAGTATGACGGGGTGTCAGGAGACACGAGAGAGGAGTATGGCGGGGTGTCAGGAGACACGAGAGAGGAGTATGACGGGGTGTCAGGAGACACGAGAGAGGAGTATGGCGGGGTGTCAGGAGACACGAGAGAGGAGTATGGCGGGGTGTCAGGAGACACGAGAGAGGAGTATGACAGTTCTACTACTGCAGGAACCTTTCTTTTCCATATTTTCTCTTTGTGAAAGGATCACTTCAAACCATTCACTGGGGTCAGCGGTGAGCTCGGAAACTTGTCACTTCTCGGACCTCGGTGTGTAGGTGAGGAGGTGTGGAGAACGTCTCCGGGTCCTCGGAGCGCGGTGTGTAGGTGAAGAGGTGTGGAGAACGTCTCCGGGTCCTCGGAGCGCGATGTGTAGGTGAGGAGGTGTGGAGAACGTCTCCGGGTCCTCGGAGCGCGGTGTGTAGGTGAGGAGGTGTGGAGAATGTCTCCGGGTCCTCGGAGCGCGGTGTGTAGGTGAGGAGGTGTGGAGAACGTCTCCGGGTCCTCGGAGCTCGGTGTGTAGGTGAGGATGTGTGGAGAACGTCTCCGGGTCCTCGGAGCGCGATGTGTAGGTGAGGATGTGTGGAGAATGTCTCCGGGTCCTCGGAGCGCGGTGTGTAGGTGAGGAGGTGTGGAGAACGTCTCCGGGTCCTCGGAGCTCGGTGTGTAGGTGAGGAGGTGTGGAGAACGTCTCCGGGTCCTCGGAGCGCGGTGTGTAGGTGAGGAGGTGTGGAGAACGTCTCCGGGTCCTCGGAGCGCGGTGTGTAGGTGAGGATGTGTGGAGAACGTCTCCGGGTCCTCGGACCTCGGTGTGTAGGTGAGGATGTGTGGAGAACGTCTCCAGGTCCTCGGAGCGCGGTGAGGAGGTGTGGAGAACGTCTCCGGGTCCTCGGAGCTCGGTTTGTAGGTGAGGAGGTGTGGAGAACGTCTCCGGGTCCTCGGAGCGCGATGTGTAGGTGAGGAGGTGTGGAGAACGTCTCCGGGTCCTCGGAGCGCGGTGTGTAGGTGAGGAGGTGTGGAGAATGTCTCCGGGTCCTCGGAGCGCGGTGTGTAGGTGAGGATGTGTGGAGAACGTCTCCGGGTCCTCGGAGCTCGGTTTGTAGGTGAGGAGGTGTGGAGAACGTCTCCGGGTCCTCGGAGCGCGATGTGTAGGTGAGGAGGTGTGGAGAACGTCTCCGGGTCCTCGGAGCTCGGTGTGTAGGTGAGGAGGTGTGGAGAACGTCTCCGGGTCCTCAGAGCTCGGTGTGTAGGTGAGGAGGTGTGGAGAACGTCTCCGGGTCCTCGGAGCGCGGTGTGTAGGTGAGGAGGTGTGGAGAACGTCTCCGGGTCCTCGGAGCGCGGTGTGTAGGTGAGGATGTGTGGAGAACGTCTCCGGGTCCTCGGAGCTCGGTTTGTAGGTGAGGAGGTGTGGAGAACGTCTCCGGGTCCTCGGAGCGCGATGTGTAGGTGAGGAGGTGTGGAGAACGTCTCCGGGTCCTCGGAGCTCGGTGTGTAGGTGAGGAGGTGTGGAGAACGTCTCTGGGTCCTCGGAGCGCGGTGTGTAGGTGAGGAGGTGTGGAGAACGTCTCCGGGTCCTCGGAGCGCGGTGTGTAGGTGAGGATGTTTGGAGAACGTCTCCGGGTCCTCGGAGCGCGGTGTGTAGGTGAGGAGGTGTGGAGAACGTCTCCGGGTCCTCGGAGTGCGGTGTGTAGGTGAGGATGTGTGGAGAACGTCTCCGGGTCCTCGGAGCGTGGTGTTTAGGTGAGGATGTGTGGAGAACGTCTCCGGGTCCTCGGAGCGCGGTGTGTAGGTGAGGAGGTGTGGAGAACGTCTCCGGGTCCTCGGAGCGCGGTGTGTAGGTGAGGAGGTGTGGAGAACGTCTCCGGGTCCTCGGAGCGCGGTGTGTAGGTGAGGAGGTGTGGAGAACGTCTCCGGGTCCTCGGAGTGCGGTGTGTAGGTGAGGATGTGTGGAGAACGTCTCCGGGTCCTCGGAGCGTGGTGTTTAGGTGAGGATGTGTGGAGAACGTCTCCGGGTCCTCGGAGCGCGGTGTGTAGGTGAGGAGGTGTGGAGAACGTCTCCGGGTCCTCGGAGCGCGGTGTGTAGGTGAGGAGGTGTGGAGAACGTCTCCGGGTCCTCGGAGCGCGGTGTGTAGGTGAGGAGGTGTGGAGAACGTCTCCGGGTCCTCGGAGCGCAGTGTGTAGGTGAGGATGTTTGGAGAACGTCTCCGGGTCCTCGGAGCACGGTGTGTAGGTGAGGTGGTGTGGAGAACGTCTCCGGGTCCTCGGAGCGCGGTGTGTAGGTGAGGAGGTGTGGAGAACGTCTCCGGGTCCTCGGAGCGCGGTGTGTAGGTGAGGAGGTGTGGAGAACGTCTCCGGGTCCTCGGAGCTCGGTGTGTAGGTGAGGAGGTGTGGAGAACGTCTCCGGGTCCTCGGAGCTCGGTGTGTAGGTGAGGAGGTGTGGAGAACGTCTCCGGGTCCTCGGAGCTCGGTGTGTAGGTGAGGAGGTGTGGAGAACGTCTCCGGGTCCTCGGAGCGCGGTGTGTAGGTGAGGATGTGTGGAGAACGTCTCCGGCTCCTCGGAGCGCGGTGTGTAGGTGAGGATGTGTGGAGAACGTCTCCGGGTCCTCGGAGCGCGGTGTGTAGGTGAGGATGTGTGGAGAACGTCTCCGGGTCCTCGGAGCGCGGTGTGTAGGTGAGGATGTTTGGAGAACGTCTCCGGGTCCTCGGAGCGCGGTGTGTAGGTGAGGAGGTGTGGAGAACGTCTCCGGGTCCTCGGAGCGCGGTGTGTAGTTGAGAAGGTGTGGAGAACGTCTCCGGGTCCTCGGAGCGCGGTGTGTAGGTGAGGATGTTTGGAGAACGTCTCCGGGTCCTCGGAGCACGGTGTGGAGAACGTCTCCAGGTCTGATGGCTCTTCCAGCATTGGAGGCAGATTTCTTTAGGTTTCAGTTATTGGGTGGAGTTATTCGACCTCTCCATGCGCTGTTTATGAGCGGGATCTGGTTGGCTCGTTGTTCTGGCGCTGGGTTTTATAGAGCTGTTGTTGATGCCGGTAATGGCTTTTCCATGGATTGGAGAACACACAGTGGGCAGTTTGCCGTGTGTGAAGTGAAGAGGCTCCGCCGGCTCCGCCGTCTTGGAATTGGCACACAATGGTGGGTTACGTAGAGTTCAGCCCGCTCACATTTAGCCGTCTCCCTCATGGCACATTCTCGGCCGCCGTTACATTGTTTTCCTTCTTTTTCCGATTTTAACTTGGATGCTAATCAGTAATAAAATGTGGAGTATGGAGAGCCGTGAGTCATTGTTCTGGGACACCAGCCGCCTCCTTCTCTTCATTTGCTTTCCTCCGGGGTCACGGCTCTCCATCATCAAACCTTCCAGATTTTACTGTTTCCAAATGTCTAAGAAAAGGATTTTTAAAGCAAACCTGAGCTGTGCCTGCGAAGGGCAATGCAGCGGCTCGGCGTGATTTGTGCCCCTGCAGCGGCTCGGCGTTGTTTGTGTCCCTGCAGCGGCTCGGCGTTGTTTGTGCACCTGGCCTTCTCCTGAGCTGCACCTGGCTTCCCCAAACTGTACCTGGCCTCCCCCTGAGCTGCGCCTGGCCTCCCCCCTGAGCTGCGCCTGGCCTCTCCCTGAGCTGCGCCTGGCCTCCCCCTGAGCTGCGCCTGGCCTCCCCCTGAGCTGCGCCTGGCCTCCCCCTGAGCTGCGCCTGGCCTCCCCCTGAGCTGCGCCTGGCCTCTCCCTGAGCTGCGCCTGGCCTCCCCCTGAGCTGCATCACCCTGCTCCCAGCTGCTTTTCTCATTGACTTGTATGGAGGGAGAGGCAGCGTTCCTGTTCCCCTCACACATTGGATGGTATGTAGTGCTGACCACACTAGTCCTGTACAGGTAGACATCTGTAGGTTGGGCCGGGTCCTGCCTGGACGGCGGTCAGCCCGCAGGCGGCCATGTTACTTCTGTGATTGGTTGCACACCCCGTGTCACCGCCAGGACATGATTTGTGGAGATTGGAGAACAAAGAGTGTGACTGAGGCGATCTGGAGACGAACTTTCATGTCTTTCAGGCCGAGCAAATCCACATCTGTTCACCGATCTGAGATCTCATCAAAGAGGCCGATTGAATGACACCATTCCTTCTGCAGAGGGTGGGGGGTGTCAGAGAATTCTGGGGTGTCTGGGACTTCGCAGGAGCCGCACATCGTCCATGGAGGAACCCCAACACGGGGCAAGTATGGGGGGCAGATACCACGCTGATCATCCCTACATAGGGGAGGGGGGTATGGGGGGCAGATACCGCGCTGATCATCCCTACATAGGGGGAGGGGGGGGGGTATGGGGGGCAGATACCGCGCTGATCGTCCCTACATAGGGGGAGGGGGGGGGGTATGGGGGGCAGATACCGCGCTGATCATCCCTACATAGGGGGAGGGGGGGTATGGGGGGCAGATACCGCGCTGATCATCCCTACATAGGGGGAGGGGGGGTATGGGGGATGGATGGATACCGCGCTGATCATCCCTACTTAGAGGGAGGGGGTTATGGGGGGCGGATGGATACCGCGCTGATCATCCCTACATAGGGGGAGGGGGGTATGGGGGGCAGATACCGCGCTGATCATCCCTACATAGGGGGAGGGGGGTATGGGGGGCAGATACCGCGCTGATCATCCCTACATAGGGGGGAGGGGGGTATGGGGGATGGATGGATACCGCGCTGATCATCCCTACTTAGAGGGAGGGGGTTATGGGGGGCAGATACCGCGCTGATCATCCCTACATAGGGGGAGGGGGGTATGGGGGGCAGATACCGCGCTGATCATCCCTACATAGGGGGAGGGGGTATGGGGTGCAGATACCGCGCTGATCATCCCTACATAGGGGGAGGGGGGGTATGGGGGACGGATGGATACCGCGCTGATCATCCCTACATAGGGGGAGGGGGGGGGTATGGGGGGCAGATACCGCGCTGATCATCCCTACATAGGGGGAGGGGGGTATGGGGGACGGATGGATACCGCGCTGATCATCCCTACATAGGGGGAGGGGGGGTATGGGGGATGGATGGATACCGTGCTGATCATCCCTACATAGGGGGAGGGGGGGTATGGGGTGCAGATACCGCGCTGATCATCCCTACATAGGGGGAGGGGGGGTATGGGGGACGGATGGATACCGCGCTGATCATCCCTACATAGGGGGAGGGGGGGTATGGGGGACGGATGGATACCGCGCTGATCATCCCTACTTAGAGGGAGGGGGTTATGGGGGGCGGATACCGCGCTGATCATCCCTACATAGGGGGAGGGGGGTATGGGGGGCAGATACCGCGCTGATCATCCCTACATAGGGGGAGGGGGGGTATGGGGGACGGATGGATACCGCGCTGATCATCCCTACATAGGGGGAGGGGGGTATGGGGGACGGATGGATACCGCGCTGATCATCCCTACATAGGGGGAGGGGGGGTATGGGGGATGGATGGATACCGTGCTGATCATCCCTACATAGGGGGAGGGGGGGTATGGGGGACGGATGGATACCGCGCTGATCATCCCTACATAGGGGGAGGGGGGGTCCACTTACTGGTTGTATACTTTATTCTGCATTTCTTCATTGTCTTCCTGGTTTCTGGCCTAGGTGTCGTCATGTGAGGAAGGGGGAGGGGCTTTCTCAGTTAATTACACCCTAATGTCTAAGCTAAGGGCAGATGGATTCCAGGAAGTAAATGCTACATGAACCATCTGCCCTTACTCAGGATGGTCATGGCTAGAAATACTGGGGGGGGGTTCCTGGTAAAATAAAGCATGGAGGGATGAATAGAGACATGGATGAATGGAGACATGGATGGATGGAGACATGGATGGATGGATGAATGGAGACATGGATGGATGGAGACATGGATGGATGAATGGAGACATGGATGGATGGATGAATAGAGACATGGATGGATGGATGGATGGATGAATGGAGACATGGATGAATGGAGGACATCGATGGATGGAGGGAGACATGGATGAATGGAGACATGGATGGATGGATGAATGGAGACATGGATGGATGGAGACATGGATGAATGGAGACATGGATGGATGGAGACATGGATGGATGGATGAATGGAGGACATGGATGAATGGAGACATGGATGGATGGATGAATGGAGACATGGATGGATGGAGACATGGATGGATGGATGGAGACATGGATGGATGGATGGATGAATGGAGACATGGATGGATGGATGAATGGAGACATGGATGGATGGAGACATGGATGGATGGATGAATGGAGACATGGATGGATGAGGACATGGATGAATGGAGACATGGATGGATGGATGAATGGATGGAGACATGGATGGATGGATGAATGGAGACATGGATGGATGGAGACATGGATGGATGGATGGAGACATGGATGGATGGATGGATGGATGGATGGATGGAGACATGGATGGATGGAGACATGGATGGATGGAGACATGGATGAATGGAGACATGGATGGATGGATGGATGGAGACATGGATGAATGGATGGAGACATGGATGGATGGATGGAGACATGGATGGATGAATGGAGGACATGGATGGATGGATGAATGGAGACATACATGGATGGATGGATGGATGGATGGAGACATGGATGGATGGAGACATGGATGGATGGAGACATGGATGAATGGAGACATGGATGAATGGAGACATGGATGAATGGAGACATGGATGGATGGATGGATGAATGGAGACATGGATGGATGGATGGAGACATGGATGGATGGATGAATGGAGACATGGATGGATGAATGGAAGGAGACATGGATGGGTGGATGAATGGAGACATGGATGGATGGAGACATGGATGGATGGATGGATGGAGACATGGATGGATGGAGACATGGATGGATGGAGACATGGAGGGATGGATGAATGGAGGACATGGATGGATGGATGAATGGAGGACATGGATGGATGGATGGATGGAGACATACATGGATGAATGGATGGAGACATGGATGGATGGATGGATGGATGGAGACATGGATGGATGGAGACATGGATGGATGGATGGATGGAGACATGGATGGATGGAGACATGGATGGATGGAGACATGGATGGATCGGAACTTTTCTGTGGTGTTCGGGATGAACACAATGATGTTCTCAGTGTATGGTGCAGAATATGAGCTCCAGCTTGGTATCGCCCTCCGGCAGTCACCTGTACAGCAGAGCTCAGACTGGTGGAGGGAGAAGCAGCACGAGGATGCAATCCTGTGCTGGTAGGAGCAGAGAGCAGAGTGACCGGGAGGTGAGATCGCGTATTACATTTCCATTGAGACGGCCTTTTTATTTTTCTTTCTGCCGGGGATGACCCCCCCCCCCAGGATATCTTACTAGAGTCCAGCAGAGGGCCCTCCCATGTTATCTGGGCCCCGATGGGGGATTTTCTGGCCCCGATGGGGGATTTTCTGGCCCCGATGGAGGATTTTCTGGCCCCGGAAGCACATTGGCTGCACTTTGTCTTCCTGTTCTTACATTTTTATTGGTGGATTGTGGAATCGCAGGACGAACGTTCGGCTCGATCTTCTTAGTTTGTACTCCGTCCGATATCGCCAAATCCCACCACCATTGTTCATGTGATGAGTCCCGCCCCTCATTGCCCCCTCGGGGGAGGAGCTCATTAGTCAGCTGCATATGTCCGTGTAAAATAATGAACCTCACAGAGTACATCTGTGGAATTCACACACATTGCCCCGCGTGTTATCCGTGTAACACGCTACCGGGACAGAAGAATACCTGGTAGTATGACATGTACTGGAGAACATGGTGTCAGCCCTGCCTACTTCATTTCTGATGGATGGCAAAGAACACTGAGCTCTCATCTCCATAACCCCTCCTCCTCCTCCTCCTCATCTCCATAACCCCTCCTCTTCTCCATAACTCCTCCTCCTCTTCTCCATAACCCCTCCTCCTCATCTCCATAACCCCTCCTCATCCCCATAATCCCTCCTCATCTCCATAACCCCTCCTCCTCTTCTCCATAACCCCTCCTCCTCCTCTTCTCCATAACCCCTCCTCCTCCTCTTCTCCATAACCCCTCCTCCTCCTCTTCTCCATAACCCCTCCTCCTCCTCTTCTCCATAACCCATCCTCCTCCTCTTCTCCATAACCCATCCTCCTCCTCGTCTCCATAACCCATCCTCCTCCTCGTCTCCATAACCCCCCCTCCTCGTCTCCATAACCCCTCCTCCTCCACGTCTCCAAAACCCCTCCTCCTCCACGTCTCCAAAACCCTTCCTCCTCCACGTCTCCAAAACCCTTCCTCCTCCACGTCTCCAAAACCCTCCCTCCTCCACGTCTCCATAATCCCTCCTCCTCGTCTCCATAACCCCTCCTCCTCCTCGTCTCCATAACCCCTCCTCCTCATCTCCATAACCCCTCATCCTCTGACCCCCCAATGTAAGGGACATTCTTCCCACTGACCCCCAATGTAAGGGACATTCTTCCAACTGACCACCAATGTAAGGGACATTCTTCCCACTGACCCCCAATGTAAGGGACATTCTTCCCACTGACCCCCAATGTAAGGGACATTCTTCCCACTGACCCCCAATGTAAGGGACATTCTTCCCACTGACCACCAATGTAAGGGACATTCTTCCCACTGACCCCCAATGTAAGGGACATTCTTCCCACTGACCCCCCAATGTAAGGGACATTCTTCCCACTGACCCCCCAATGTAAGGGACATTCTTCCCCCTGATCACCAATGTAAGGGACATTTTTCCCACTGACCACCAATGTAAGGGACATTCTTCCCACTGACCCCAATGTAAGGAACATTCTTCCCACTGACCCCCAATGTAAGGGACATTCTTCCCACTGACCACCAATGTAAGGGACATTCTTCCCACTGACCCCCAATGTAAGGGACATTCTTCCCACTGACCCCCAATGTAAGGGACATTCTTCCCACTGACCACCAATGTAAGGGACATTCTTCCCACTGACCACCAATGTAAGGGACATTCTTCCCACTAATCCCCAATGTAAGGAACATTCTTCCCACTGATCACCAATGTAAGGGACATTCTTCCCACTGACCTCCAATGTAAGGGACATTCTTCCCACTGACCCCCAATGTAAGGGACATTCTTCCCACTGACCTCCAATGTAAGGGACATTCTTCCCACTGACCCCCAATGTAAGGGACATTCTTCCCACTGACCCCCAATGTAAGGGACGTTCTTCACACTGACCCCCAATGTAAGGGACATTCTTCCCACTGACCCCCAATGTAAGGGACATTCTTCCCACTGACCACCAATGTAAGGGACGTTCTTCCCACTGACCACCAATGTAAGGGACATTCTTCCCACTGATCCCCAATGTAAGGGACATTCTTCCCACTGACCCCCCAATGTAAGGGACATTCTTCCCACTGACCCCCAATGTAAGGGACGTTCTTCCCACTGACCCCTAATGGACTAATATTAGTGGGGTTCCTTGAGACCCAAAAAGTTATTTTTCAGGGTTCCTCTGGGGTGTGGAGGTGTAGAAGGACCTCGTTGGTGTGCAGTGGTGGGGTTGGATGGTCAGCTCGCTGGGTTGGGGGTCTGGTGTGACTGATGAGGGGCTCTCTCTGGTATATGGCAGCACTATATAGTGGACTTCCTAATCTCCGGCATGTGGATGTTCTGTGTGGAGGAGAAGCTCTCAGCGCCTCATAAACTGAATGTAAATGTGGGAGAAGATCAGCCTGGTGTGCCTCTCCAGAGGAGGTTCCAGCAGGTTGGACGGGTTCCGGCGAGTCGCGGGTTAACGTATTTCTCTCTTCGGAAAGTTATCTGTTGAGGGTATTAGTTGTGTTTAATAAAGCGCGGTTGGCCTCTCCATGAACCCGCCGTGACTCTACAGTTGGGGTCATTCCAAGTTCAGGCTTTGGACTTTTGACTGCCTTCTGTATGTGAAAGCAGCGGGCGGCTCCTGCGGGGATCACTTAGCCTGTAACACTAAACTATTGCCAGCGGGCACCTGCTGGGACAGCTTCACAGGGGGTCCTGGGGGGGGAAGCTTCCACACTCATCAGGCTTCTGCTGAGATAAAAGCAGCAGGGGGTTCCCTCCGGGATAACCAGCTAATCAGGCAGCCTCACTGACAGCCTATCAGGGGGCTTTGCAGATTACCCAACTGACAGGCAATGCCTGGCCACCTCTAAGCCCACCTAACAATAGGATGTGGGGGTCATTAATGGGCTTTTAATTACTGGAGATAAAGTCAATGGGCCTCCAGATAAGGCCATTGTAGGTTGTGGACAGTTGGTCCTCCAAGGACTTTCAGAAATTCTTTGCAGTCTATTCTTGAATTTTCTATTTCAAAGCTACCTATGAAGATTCAATCCTAGTCGTTCGTTAATCTGACTGGCAACCAGGGATGGACTGACCATTCTAGCACTCGGGCACTGCCCCAGGGCCCGGAGTCTGTAGGGGGCCCCATGAAATACCCCTGGTACCTTTTATAGGCTTTTGTGGGTGTGCTTTGAGTGTGGTCAAGGACACGGGCCCTGTGATCCCCTATTGCCCGGAGGCCCCATGAGTTTTCAGTCCGCCCCTGCTGGCAACCTCGCACCATGAGCCGCCACCAAATGTTTCTTCTAAGGACACCTCTTCCTGGTATGGAAGATATATCCAAACTCCGGCTAGTGGTTGAATGGTGGCCATGCAAGCCACACACATGGCAACTTCCAGTCACTGGGATCCCCAAACACAATCCAAAGTCATTTATTTTATTACTGGTATCGCCGTAGCGCCAAACATTTCCACCAATAAAACAAAGGACTCCTTTCACCGACTCCGATTACTACCCTGAGGTCTGAGATCCCGGCTCCAGCACTCTCAGTCACACAAACAGGTCCAGCATGTTCCTGGCAAGGCTCATGTTGCCGGGCTTTCTCCTGGGATCCCGAGAACTCTGAGAATCTCCAATATGAAGAGCCGGCACTCCACCTTCCTTGAGGGAACTTTGGGAGCCTCAGCTTTCCCATCATCCTGGGAGAAGGAGCTGTGATGTCACACTCATTGGGGTCACACTCATTGGGGTCACACTCATTGGGGTCACACTCATTGCGGGTACAAAGGGAGAATTTTTAATTTTTTTCAGATTTTTTAGTTTACCTTGGCTTTTTTTTTATGTGAGGGAGGGCAATCAATCTCCCCATCAGAAAGAGAACCGTCTGCTATCTGTGCATGTATTGTATCATCTCTGTCCTTACAGTTGTGGTAATGAGGTCCGTGATGACATCTCATGTGAGTTCTGACAATCTGGCTTTTATCCCCTCCATGGTGTCATTCGGTCAGTGGCCGAGGATTTGGTCTTCGATTATATCTGGCAAAGTTTAATTTCATGCATGCCAAGCTTAAAGTTCAACCTTTACTGTTCACCTAAACTTGATGTCTACAAGACAACCCGACAAGATGCCCTCTCCTCCTCATGTCCTCCTCATGTCCTCCTCATGTCCTCCTCATGTCCTCCTCATGTCCTTCTCATGTCCTCCTCATGTCCTCATGTCCTTCTCATGTCCTTCTCATGTCCTTCTCATGTCCTTCTCATGTCCTCCTCATGTCCTCCTCATGTCCTTCTCATGTCCTTCTCATGTCCTCCTCATGTCCTCCTCATGTCCTTCTCATGTCCTTCTCATGTCCTCCTCATGTCCTCCTCATGTCCTTCTCATGTCCTTCTCATGTCCTCCTCATGTCCTCCTCATGTCCTCCTCATGTCCTTCTCATGTCCTTCTCATGTCCTCCTCATGTCCTCCTCATGTCCTCCTCATGTCCTCCTCATGTCCTCCTCATGTCCTCCTCATGTCCTCCTCATGTCCTCCTCATGTCCGCCTCATGTCCTCCTCATGTCCTCCTCATGTCCTCCTCATGTCCTCATGTCCTCCTCATGTCCTTCTCATGTCCTTCTCATGTCCTCCTCATGTCCTCCTCATGTCCTTCTCATGTCCTCCTCATGTCCTTCTCATGTCCTCCTCATGTCCTTCTCATGTCCTCATGTCCTCCTCATGTCCTCCTCATGTCCTCCTCATGTCCTCATGTCCTCCTCATGTCCTTCTCATGTCCTCCTCATGTCCTCCTCATGTCCTCCTCATGTCCTCCTCTATGTCCTTCTCTGGACGTGACTTTCCCAGATTGATGGCTGAACCCCGACGACTGCCATCCACCTGTCCAGGGATTAGGCCCTTCAATAACCACAAAGGCAGTCTCAGGAAATAGTGGAACGGCAGCCCCAGGGCTTAGCAGAGGAAGTCGGGCCCCTAACAAAGTGATACCGGATCCCAGGGGGGTAAAGAATAAGCTCCTTGGGCAGTGCAGTTATCGGCAGACATCTTATGGGTTCAGCTTTCGGGCAAGATGCTTATTTAAAAAAAAAAGTTTTACAAGGAATCATTTTAAACTACCAAAAGAATCAAAAATGAGATTTGTACTCAATATCTGGAACTAAAAGTGGCCGACACGTTCTTTTCTTATGGAAGTGTCTCCTTTGCTCCTCGAGAGAGTTTGAAGGCTCTGGTTCCTGACATAATTGGCTTCACAGGAGTCCAGGTTGAGCTCTAAGGCCCAAACAACCCACCACCACCTCCACCCCCTTCCCCACCGCCACCTTCCCCACCGCCACCTCCACCCCCTTCCCCACCGCCACCTCCACCCCCTTCCCCACCGCCACCTCCACCCCCTTCCCCACCGCCACCTCCACCCCCTTCCCCACCGCCACCTTCCCCACCGCCACCTTCCCCACCGCTACCTTCCCCACCGCTACCTTCCCCACCACCACTTCCACCCCCTTATCCACCACCACTTCCACTCCCTTCCCCACCACCACTTCCACTCCCTTCCCCACCACCACTTCCACCCCCTTCCCCAACACCACTTCCACCCCCTTCCCCACCGCCACCTTCCCCACCGCTACCTTCCCCACCACCACTTCCACCCCCTTCCCCAACACCACTTCCACCCCCTTCCCCAACACCACTTCCACCCCCTTCCCCAACACCACTTCCACCCCCTTCCCCACCACCAACTCCACCCCCTTCCCCACCACCACTTCCACCCCCTTCCCCACCACCACTTCCACTCCCTTCCCCACCACCACCTCCAGCCCCTTCCCCACCACCACTTCCACCCCCTTCCCCACCACCACCTCCAGCCCCTTCCCCACCACCACCTCCAGCCCCTTCCCCACCACCACTTCCACCCCCTTCCCCACCACCACTTCCACCCCCTTCCCCACCACCACTTCCACCCCCTTCCCCACCACCACCTCCACCCCCTTCCCCACCACCACCTCCACCCCCTCCCTCCCCACCACCTCCACCCCCTCCCTCCCCACCACCTCCACCCCCTTCCCCACCACCACCTCCACCCCCTTCCCCACCTCCACCCCCTTCCCCACCACCACTTCCACCCCCACTTCCACCCTCTTCCCCACCACCACTTCCACCCTCTTCCCCACCACCACTTCCACCCTCTTCCCCACCACCACTTCCACCCACCTCCACCCCCTTCCCCACCTCCACCCCCTTCCGCACCTCCACCCCCTTCCGCACCACCACTTCCACCCCCTTCCCCACCACTACTTCCACCCCCTTCCCCACCACCACTTCCACCCCCTTCCCCACCACCACTTCCACCCCCACTTCCACCCTCTTCCCCACCACCACCTCCACCCTCTTCCCCACCACCACCTCCACCCCCTTCCCCACCACCACCTCCACCCCCTTCCCCACCACCACCTCCACCCCCTCCCTCCCCACCACCTCCACCCCCTCCCTCCCCACCACCTCCACCCCCTTCCCCACCACCACCTCCACCCCCTTCCCCACCTCCACCCCCTTCCCCACCACCACTTCCACCCCCACTTCCACCCTCTTCCCCACCACCACTTCCACCCTCTTCCCCACCACCACTTCCACCCTCTTCCCCACCACCACTTCCACCCACCTCCACCCCCTTCCCCACCTCCACCCCCTTCCGCACCTCCACCCCCTTCCGCACCACCACTTCCACCCCCTTCCCCACCACTACTTCCACCCCCTTCCCCACCACCACTTCCACCCCCACTTCCACCCTCTTCCCCACCACCACCTCCACCCTCTTCCCCACCACCACCTCCACCCCCTTCCCCACCACCACCTCCACCCCCTTCCCCACCTCCACCCCCTTCCCCACCACCACCTCCACCCCCTTCCCCACATCCACCCCCTTCCCCACCACCACCTCCACCCCCTTCCCCACCACCACCTTCACCCTCTTCCCCACCACCACTTCCACCCCTGAGAGGCAGAAACTGCTCATTACTCTAGGAACCTCTGGAGGAACCCTGGATGAGAAACCGTGCTGTAGATGATCTCACACTGGAGATATACAGTACAGCTATGAGGCTATAGGCACGGGACTGCCTAGGCACAGGAAGTGCCCTGGTATCAGGACTGCCTAGACACAGGAAGTGCACTGTTATCAGGACTGCCTAGGTACAGAAAGTGCCCTGTTATCAGGACTGCCTAGGCACAGGAAGTGCACTGTTATCAGGACTGCCTAGGCACAGGAAGTGCACTGTTATCAGGACTGCCTAGGCACAGGAAGTGCACTGTTATCAGGACTGCCTAGGCACAGGAAGTGCACTGTTATCAGGACTGCCTAGGTACAGAAAGTGCCCTGTTATCAGGACTGCCTAGGCACAGGAAGTGACCTGGTATCAGGACTGCCTAGACACAGGAAGTGCCCTGTTATCAGGATTGCCTAGGTACAGGAAGTGCACTGTTATCAGGACTGCCTAGGTACAGGAAGGGCACTGTTATCAGGACTGCCTAGGCACAGGAAGTGCCCTGGTATCAGGACTGCCTAGACACAGGAAGCACACTGTAATCAGGGGTGCCTAGGCACAGAAAGCGCCCTGGTATCAGGACTGCCTAGACACAGGAAGTGCACTGTTATCAGGACTGCCTAGGCCCAGGAAGCGCCCTGTGATCAGGGGTCCCTAGGCACAGGAAGCTTACTAGTATAAGGGGTGCCTAGGCACAGGAAGCGTCCTGGTATCAGGGGTGCCTAGGCACAGGAAGCGTCCTGGTATCAGGGGTGCCTAGGCACAGGAAGCGTCCTGGTATCAGGGGTGCCTAGGCACAGGAAGCACACTGTTATCAGGACTGCCTAGGCACAGGAAGCGCACTGGTATCAGGTGTGCCTAGGCACAGGAAGCGCACTGGTATAAGGAGTGCCTAGGCACATGAAGCGTACTGGTATCAGGGGTGCCTAGGCACATGAAGCGTACTGGTATCAGGGGTGCCTAGGCACATGAAGAGTACTGGTATCAGGGGTGCCTAGGCACAGGAAGTGCACTGTTATCAGGATTGCCTAGGTACAGGAAGTGCACTGTTATCAGGACTGCCTAGGTACAGGAAGTGCACTGTTATCAGGACTGCCTAGGTACAGGAAGTGCACTGTTATCAGGACTGCCTAGGCCCAGGAATCGCACTGTGATCAGGGGTCCCTAGGCACAGGAAGCTTACTGGTATCAGGGGTGCCTAGGCACAGGAAGCACACTGTTATCAGGACTGCCTAGGCACAGGAAGCGCACTGGTATCAGGGGTGCCTAGGCACAGGAAGAACCTTGGTATTTTGATTATTTGCAGCACAGTTCAGGCACGATTCCCCTCTGTAGAGGTTCCCTATGACATAGTAAATCTTGGTTTTCCAGCCGTGGTCCTCGCTAAGTCCCGTGAGTTTCCTGTCCGGACGATGGAAGTGACACCGAATCCCCCGGACTTCGTTCTGGTAGTCACCCTGGAACAATCTCCTCCATTTCTCTGCTGTAATCCAGCGGTTGGCTTTCTTTGGGAAGGTGAACTTTTCACCCGGAGAACATGGACTCTCCAGAGAGAAGTCTCCTTATCTGGCCATGAAACGGGATTTGGGAGCAGATGTTCCCTCAGGGAGGAGATCACCTGCAGGGTGCCGTCCTCCACGGACCTCCTCGTCACACCTGTGTACACACCGACCGCCCCGACCTTTCCTAATCCTTTTACCGCCCATTATTAAATCGAATTAAAAGAAGTCATATTATGGGCTAATTGTTTGTTTGCACCTCGGCTGGAGCGGCGGAGAACGGCGGAGGTCACAGAGAGTTCTCCTCTCCCAGAGAGTTCTCCTCGCATCGCAGAGAGTTCTCCTCGCATCACAGAGAGTTCTCCTCGCGTCGCAGAGAGTTCTCCTCGCATCACAGAGAGTTCTCCTCGCATCGCAGAGAGTTCTCCTCGCATCCCAGAGAGTTCTCCTCGCATCCCAGAGAGTTCTCCTCGCATCACAGAGAGTTCTCCTCGCATCACAGAGAGTTCTCCTCGTGTCGCAGAGAGTTCTCCTCGCATCCCAGAGAGTTCTCCTCGCATCGCAGGGAGTTCTCCTCGCATCGCAGAGAGTTCTCCTCGCATCGCAGAGAGTTCTCCTCGCATCCCAGAGAGTTCTCCTCGCATCACAGAGAGTTCTCCTCGCATCCCAGAGAGTTCTCCTCGCATCGCAGGGAGTTCTCCTCGCATCGCAGAGAGTTCTCCTCGCATCGCAGAGAGTTCTCCTCGCATCACAGAGAGTTCTCCTCGCATCACAGAGAGTTCTCCTCGCATCGCAGAGAGTTCTCCTCGCATCCCAGAGAGTTCTCCTCGCATCGCAGGGAGTTCTCCTCGCATCGCAGGGAGTTCTCCTCGCATCGCAGAGAGTTCTCCTCGCATCGCAGAGAGTTCTCCTCGCATCGCAGAGAGTTCTCCTCGCATCGCAGAGAGTTCTCCTCGCATCCCAGAGAGTTCTCCTCGTATCGCAGAGAGTTCTCCTCGCATCCCAGAGAGTTCTCCTCGCATCGCAGAGAGTTCTCCTCGCATCCCAGAGAGTTCTCCTCGCATCCCAGAGAGTTCTCCTCGCATCGCAGGGAGTTCTCCTCACATCGCAGGGAGTTCTCCTCGCATCACAGAGAGTTCTCCTCGCATCGCAGAGAGTTCTCCTCGCATCGCAGAGAGTTCTCCTCGCATCGCAGGGAGTTCTCCTCGCATCCCAGAGAGTTCTCCTCGCGTCGCAGAGAGTTCTCCTCGCGTCGCAGAGAGTTCTCCTCGCGTCGCAGAGAGTTCTCCTCGCGTCGCAGAGAGTTCTCCTCGCGTCCCAGAGAGTTCTCCTCGCGTCGCAGAGAGTTCTCCTCGCGTCGCAGAGAGTTCTCCTCGCGTCGCAGAGAGTTCTCCTCGCGTCGCAGAGAGTTCTCCTCGCGTCGCAGAGAGTTCTCCTCGCGTCGCAGAGAGTTCTCCTCGCGTCGCAGAGAGTTCTCCTCGCGTCGCAGAGAGTTCTCCTCGCGTCGCAGAGAGTTCTCCTCGCGTCGCAGAGAGTTCTCCTCGCATCGCAGAGAGTTCTCGCATCGCAGGGAGTTCTCCTCGCATCCCAGAGAGTTCTCCTCGCATCCTAGAGAGTTCTCCTCGCGTCGCAGAGAGTTCTCCTCGCGTCGCAGAGAGTTCTCCTCGCGTCGCAGAGAGTTCTCCTCGCGTCGCAGAGAGTTCTCCTCGCATCGCAGAGAGTTCTCCTCGCATCGCAGAGAGTTCTCCTCGCATCACAGGGAGTTCTCCTCGCATCGCAGAGAGTTCTCCTCGCATCGCAAAGAGTTCTCTCCCAGAGAGTTCTCCTCGCATCACAGAGAGTTCTCCTCGCATCGCAGAGAGTTCTCCTCGCATCGCAAAGAGTTCTCCTCGCATCGCAGAGAGTTCTCCTCGCATCGCAGAGAGTTCTCCTCGCGTCGCAGAGAGTTCTCCTCGCATCGCAGGGAGTTCTCCTCGCATCGCAGAGAGTTCTCGCATCGCAGGGAGTTCTCCTCGCATCCCAGAGAGTTCTCCTCGCATCGCAGAGAGTTCTCCTCGCATCGCAGAGAGTTCTCCTCGCGTCCCAGAGAGTTCTCCTCGCGTCGCAGAGAGTTCTCCTCGCGTCGCAGAGAGTTCTCCTCGCGTCGCAGAGAGTTCTCCTCGCATCGCAGAGAGTTCTCCTCGCATCGCAGAGAGTTCTCCTCGCATCGCAGAGAGTTCTCCTCGCATCGCAGAGAGTTCTCCTCGCATCGCAGGGAGTTCTCCTCGCATCGCAGAGAGTTCTCCTCGCATCGCAGAGAGTTCTCCTCGCATCGCAGAGAGTTCTCCTCGCATCGCAGAGAGTTCTCCTCGCATCGCAGGGAGTTCTCCTCGCATCGCAGAGAGTTCTCCTCGCATCGCAGAGAGTTCTCCTCGCATCGCAGAGAGTTCTCCTCGCATCGCAGAGAGATCTCCTCGCATCGCAGAGAGTTCTCCTCGCATCGCAGAGAGTTCTCCTCGCATCGCAGAGAGTTCTCCTCGCATCCCAGGAGGTTGTCCTCGCATCGCAGAGAGTTCTCCTCGCATCGCAGAGAGTTCTCCTCGCATCCCAGGAGGTTGTCCTCGCATCGCAGAGAGTTCTCCTCGCATCGCAGGGAGTTCTCCTCGCATCGCAGAGAGTTCTCCTCGCATCGCAGAGAGTTCTCCTCGCATCCCAGAGAGTTCTCCTCGCATCCCAGAGAGTTCTCCTCGCGTCGCAGAGAGTTCTCCTCGCATCCCAGGAGGTTGTCCTCGCATCGCAGAGAGTTCTCCTCGCATCGCAGGGAGTTCTCCTCGCATCGCAGAGAGTTCTCCTCGCATCGCAGAGAGTTCTCCTCGCATCGCAGAGAGTTCTCCTCGCATCGCAGGGAGTTCTCCTCGCATCGCAGAGAGTTCTCCTCGCATCGCAGAGAGTTCTCCTCGCATCGCAGAGAGTTCTCCTCGCATCGCAGGGAGTTCTCCTCGCATCCCAGAGAGTTCTCCTCGCATCCCAGAGAGTTCTCCTCGCATCGCAGAGAGTTCTCCTCACATCGCAGGGAGTTCTCCTCGCATCCCAGAGAGTTCTCCTCGCATCGCAGAGAGTTCTCCTCGCATCGCAGAGAGTTCTCCTCGCATCCCAGAGAGTTCTCCTCGCGTCGCAGAGAGTTCTCCTCGCGTCGCAGAGAGTTCTCCTCGCATCCCAGGAGGTTGTCCTCGCATCGCAGAGAGTTCTCCTCGCATCGCAGAGAGTTCTCCTCGCACCGCAGAGAGTTCTCCTCGCATCGCAGAGAGTTCTCCTCACATCGCAGAGAGTTCTCCTCGCATCGCAGGGAGTTCTCCTCGCATCGCAGAGAGTTCTCCTCGCACCGCAGAGAGTTCTCCTCGCATCGCAGAGTTCTCCTCGCATCGCAGAGAGTTCTCCTCGCATCGCAGGGAGTTCTCCTCGCATCCCAGAGAGTTCTCCTCGCATCCCAGAGAGTTCTCCTCGCATCCCAGAGAGTTCTCCTCGCATCGCAGAGAGTTCTCCTCGCATCCCAGAGAGTTCTCCTCGCATCCCAGAGAGTTCTCCTCACATCGCAGGGAGTTCTCCTCGCATCCCAGAGAGTTCTCCTCGCATCCCAGAGAGTTCTCCTCGCATCGCAGAGAGTTCTCCTCACATCGCAGAGAGTTCTCCTCACATCGCAGAGAGTTCTCCTCGCATCGCAGAGAGTTCTCCTCGCATCGCAGAGAGTTCTCCTCGCATCGCAGAGAGTTCTCCTCGCATCACAGAGAGTTCTCCTCGCATCGCAGAGAGTTCTCCTCGCATCCCAGAGAGTTCTCCTCGCATGTTTGGAAGTCTCCGAATATTTCCCTTTTGCTGAAGTTAGAATTCCACCCATTGACGGCCAGTTCTGCTTCTTGGACAATGGGAAGGTTCCGGAATGTGAGATGTTCGTATTTCATGGACACCAGTCATCATGCTCCGGCCAGAGATCGTCCCCTCGGAGGTGGAATGTCGGTGCTCCGGCCAGAGATCGTCCCCTCGGAGGTGGAATGTTGGTACTCCGGCCTGAGATCGTCCCCTCGGAGGTGGAATGTCGGTGCTCCGGCTCTGTGTGTCCCCACGGAGGTGGAATGTCGGTGCTCCGGCCAGAGATCGTCCCCTCGGAGGTGGAATGTCGGTGCTCCAGCTCTGTGTGTCCCCTCGGAGGTGGAATGTCGGTGCTCCGGCTCTGTGTGTCCCCACGGAGGTGGAATGTCGGTGCTCCGGCCAGAGATTGTCCCCTCGGAGGTGGAATGTCGGTGCTCCAGCTCTGTGTGTCCCCTCGGAGGTGGAATGTCGGTGCTCCGGCTCTGTGTGTCCCCACGGAGGTGGAATGTCGGTGCTCCGGCTCTGTGTGTCCCCACGGAGGTGGAATGTCGGTGCTCCGGCCAGAGATCGTCCCCTCGGAGGTGGAATGTTGGTGCTCCGGCTCTGTGTGTCCCCTCGGAGGTGGAATGTCGGTGCTCCGGCTCTGTGTGTCCCCACGGAGGTGGAATGTCGGTGCTCCGGCTCTGTGTGTCCCCTCGGAAGTGGAATGTCGGTGCTCCGGCTCTGTGTGTCCCCACGGAGGTGGAATGTCGGTGCTCCAGCTCTGTGTGTCCCCTCGGAGGTGGAATGTCGGTGCTCCGGCTCTGTGTGTCCCCACGGAGGTGGAATGTCGGTGCTCCGGCCAGAGATCGTCCCCTCGGAGGTGGAATGTCGGTGCTCCAGCTCTGTGTGTCCCCTCGGAGGTGGAATGTCGGTGCTCCGGCTCTGTGTGTCCCCACGGAGGTGGAATGTCGGTGCTCCGGCCAGAGATTGTCCCCTCGGAGGTGGAATGTCGGTGCTCCAGCTCTGTGTGTCCCCTCGGAGGTGGAATGTCGGTGCTCCGGCTCTGTGTGTCCCCACGGAGGTGGAATGTCGGTGCTCCGGCTCTGTGTGTCCCCACGGAGGTGGAATGTCGGTGCTCCGGCCAGAGATCGTCCCCTCGGAGGTGGAATGTTGGTGCTCCGGCTCTGTGTGTCCCCTCGGAGGTGGAATGTCGGTGCTCCGGCTCTGTGTGTCCCCACGGAGGTGGAATGTCGGTGCTCCGGCTCTGTGTGTCCCCTCGGAAGTGGAATGTCGGTGCTCCGGCTCTGTGTGTCCCCACGGAGGTGGAATGTCGGTGCTCCAGCTCTGTGTGTCCCCTCGGAGGTGGAATGTCGGTGCTCCGGCTCTGTGGGTCCCCACGGAGGTGGAATGTCGGTGCTCCGGCTCTGTGGGTCCCCCGGCACAGATGGGACTGAATGATGAGGATTGGTGGAGCCGGCCCTCGTCTTCCAAATAATAAAGCTTTATTGAGTAAAATGTGCGCACAGAATGGCGTATGCGTTTCAGCAATAAGAGTTACTCATAGCCATTCTGTGCGCACATTTTACTCAATAAAGCTTTATTATTTGGAAGACGAGGGCCGGCTCCACCAATCCTCATACACTCGTAGAGTTGGACATTTTTTATTTAGGAACATCAGTGGGTCATTTTCTGTAACGAGACAATTCTCAGGAGCAGGATGGGAAATGGTTCTCAAACATTCGTCTGAAAATCTGCAGGTGTACGGCAGCTTCACTCCCACCGAATCTGCCCGGGATTCCCCACCCCCATTACTATTCAACACTGAATACGCCATTATATATTCTTGTATCCTTCCTCCGGCTCCTCCCCTTCAGTCTTGCACAGGTGTACCGGCTCCTCCCCTTCAGTCTTGCACAGGTGTACCGGCTCCTCCCCTTCAGTCTTGCACAGGTGTACCGGCTCCTCCCCTTCAGTCTTGCACAGGTGTACCGGCTCCTCCCCTTCAGTCTTGCCCAGGTGTACCGGCTCCTCCCCTTCAGTCTTGCACAGGTGTACTGGCTCCTCCCCTTCAGTCTTGCCCAGGTGTACCGGCTCCTCCCCTTCAGTCTTGCACAGGTGTACTGGCTCCTCCCTTTCAGTCTTGCACAGGTGTACCGGCTCCTCCCCTTCAGTCTTGCACAGGTGTACCGGCTCCTCCCCTTCAGTCTTGCAGAGGTGTACCGGCTCCTCCCCTTCAGTCTTGCACAGCTGTACCGGCTCCTCCCCTTCAGTCTTGTACAGGTGTACCGGCTCCTCCCCTTCAGTCTTGCACAGGTGTACCGGCTCCTCCCCTTCAGTCTTGCACAGGTGTACCGGCTCCTCCCCTTCAGTCTTACACAGGTGTACCGGCTCCTCCCCTTCAGTCTTGTACAGGTGTACCGGCTCCTCCCCTTCAGTCTTGCAGAGGTGTACCGGCTCCTCCCCTTCAGTCTTGCAGAGGTGTACCGGCTCCTCCCCTTCAGTCTTGTACAGGTGTACCGGCTCATTCCCTTCAGTCTTGCAGAGGTGTACCGGCTCCTCCCCTTCAGTCTTGCAGAGGTGTA
Source organism: Staurois parvus (assembly GCF_062004578.1). Lineage (NCBI taxonomy): Eukaryota > Metazoa > Chordata > Amphibia > Anura > Ranidae > Staurois > Staurois parvus. Next base: position 168,366 of record NW_028319621.1, on the reverse strand, counting down.
CCGGCTCCTCCCCTTCAGTCTTGCAGAGGTGTACCGGCTCCTCCCCTTCAGTCTTGCAGAGGTGTACCGGCTCCTCCCCTTCAGTCTTGTACAGGTGTACCGGCTCATTCCCTTCAGTCTTGCAGAGGTGTACCGGCTCCTCCCCTTCAGTCTTGCAGAGGTGTACCGGCTCCTCCCCTTCAGTCTTGCAGAGGTGTACTGGCTCCTCCCCTGGTTACTCTGATGTCACTGCACACCGGGAGCTTCTTGCAATGTGCATTAGAAGCTGCAGCAAGTCAGATTTCCTGGCTAGAGGACGTCCAGCATCATCTAGCACTTTCCTTCCCAATCCCCACTTTCATTCGTTGGATTTCAGTTCTCTCATTCATGGAGACTCAGCATCACTAGTGGGTGGTCTGTATGCAAATGCAGCCTGCCTAGGAACACCCCCTCTTCCAGACCGACTCCACCCATCAAGGCATTTTGATATTTGCATAACTGCATCAGGGCTGAGGGCTCTTGAGAGGAGTATTGAGGCCGGGTGCTGTGATGTTTTCAGGAAGCTATGTACAGCCTCCTGCTGGCCGCTCCTACCAGACATGATCTGTCTGTATTGCATAGGGAAGCACAGAGATCCAGAAATGATATCGCTGAGTCTAAAATAAGATATGTAATGATAATGGAAAGGTTTTATTTTAAAATGTCGTTATTGTTGATGGGAGGAGGAGGAGGGAACCAGAGAGAGCAAAAAATACATCGGTGTGACCGGGTCCAAGGCAGGACATCGAGGTGACCAGGTCCAAGGCAGGACACCGGTGTGACCAGGTCCAAGGCAGGACATCGAGGTGACCAGGTCCAAGGCAGGACATCGGTGTGACCAGGTCCAAGGCAGGACATCGAGGTGAACAGGTCCAAGGCAGGACATCGGGGTGACCAGGTCCAAGGCAGGACATCGAGGTGACCGGGTCCAAGGCAGGACACCGGTGTGACCAGGTCCAAGGCAGGACATCGGGGTGACCAGGTCCAAAGCAGGACATCGAGGTGAACAGGTCCAAGGCAGGACATCGAGGTGAACAGGTCCAAGGCAGGACACCGGTGTGACCAGGTCCAAGGCAGGACACCGGTGTGACCAGGTCCAAGGCAGGACATCGGGGTGACCAGGTCCAAAGCAGGACATTGAGGTGAACAGGTCCAAGGCAGGAAATCGGGGTGACCAGGTCCAAGGCAGGACATCGAGGTGACCAGGTCTAAGGCAGGACATCAGGGTGACCAGGTCCAAGGCAGGACATCGGTGTGACCAGGTCCAAGGCAGGACATCGAGGTGAACAGGTCCAAGGCAGGACATCGAGGTGAACAGGTCCAAGGCAGGACATCGGGGTGACCAGGTCCAAGGCAGGACATCGGTGTGACCAGGTCCAAGGCAGGACATCGAGGTGAACAGGTCCAAGGCAGGACATCGGTGTGACCAGGTCCAAGGCAGGACATCGAGGTGAACAGGTCCAAGGCAGGACATCGGTGTGACCGGGTCCAAGGCAGGACATCGGGGTGACCAGGTCCAAGGCAGGACATCGAGGTGAACAGGTCCAAGGCAGGACATCGGTGTGACCAGGTCCAAGGCAGGACATCGGGGTGACCGGGTCCAAGGCAGGACATCGGGGTGACCGGGTCCAAGGCAGGACATCGAGGTGAACAGGTCCAAGGCAGGACATCGGGGTGACCAGGTCCAAGGCAGGACACCGGTGTGACCAGGTCCAAGGCAGGACATCGGGGTGACCAGGTCCAAGGCAGGACATCGAGGTGAACAGGTCCAAGGCAGGACATCGAGGTGAACAGGTCCAAGGCAGGAAATCGGGGTGACCAGGTCCAAGGCAGGACATCGAGGTGACCAGGTCTAAGGCAGGACATCAGGGTGACCAGGTCCAAGGCAGGACATCGGGGTGACCAGGTCCAAGGCAGGACATCGAGGTGAACAGGTCCAAGGCAGGACATCGAGGTGAACGGGTCCAAGGCAGGACATCGGGGTGACCGGGTCCAAGGCAGGACATCGAGGTGACCGGGTCCAAGGCAGGACATCAGGGTGACCAGGTCCAAGGCAGGACATTAGGGTGACCAGGTCCAAGGCAGGACATCAGGGTGACCAGGTCCAAGGCAGGACATGGGTGTGACCAGGTCCAAGGCAGGACATCGGGGTGACCAGGTCCAAGGCAGGACATCGGGGTGACCAGGTCCAAGGCAGGACATGGGTGTGACCAGGTCCAAGGCAGGACATGGGTGTGACCAGGTCCAAGGCAGGACATCGGGGTGACCAGGTCCAAGGCAGGACATCGGGGTGACCAGGTCCAAGGCAGGACATCGAGGTGACCAGGTCCAAGGCAGGAAATCGGGGTGACCAGGTCCAAGGCAGGACATCGAGGTGACCGGGTCCAAGGCAGGACATCGGGGTGACCAGGCCCAAGGCAGGACATCGGTGTGACCAGGTCCAAGGCAGGACATCGAGGTGACCAGGTTCCATTGTGTTTGGCGTTTATTAGGAAATAGCATAATGCATGGCCATGGCTCTGGTGAGGACGAGTCGGGGACCTGGTCTCCTATCGATTCTCTGGTGAGGACGAGTCGGGGACGGGTCTCCTATCGATTCTCTGGTGAGGACGAGTCGGGGACGGGTCTTCTCTCGATGCTCTGGTGAGGACGAGTCGGGGACGGGTCTCCTATCGATTCTCTGGTGAGGACGAGTCGGGGACCTGGTCTCCTATCGATTCTCTGGTGAGGACGAGTCGGGGACGGGTCTCCTATCGATTCTCTGGTGAGGACGAGTCGGGGACCTGGTCTTCTATCGATGCTCTGGTGAGGACGAGTCGGGGACGGGTCTCCTATCGATGCTCTGGTGAGGACGGGTCTCCTATCGATTCTCTGGTGAGGACGAGTCGGGGACGGGTCTTCTCTCGATGCTCTGGTGAGGACGAGTCGGGGACGGGTCTCCTATCGATTCTCTGGTGAGGACGAGTCGGGGACGGGTCTTCTCTCGATGTTCTGGTGAGGACGAGTCGGGGACGGGTCTCCTATCGATTCTCTGGTGAGGACGAGTCGGGGACGGGTCTCCTATCAATTCTCTGGTGAGGACGAGTCGGGGACGGGTCTCCTATCGATTCTCTGGTGAGGACGAGTCGGGGACGGGTCTCCTATCGATTCTCTGGTGAGGACGAGTCGGGGACGGGTCTCCTATCGATTCTCCGGTGAGGACGAGTCGGGGACGGGTCTCCTATCGATTCTCTGGTGAGGACGAGTCGGGGACGGGTCTTCTCTCGATGTTCTGGTGAGGACGAGTCGGGGACGGGTCTCCTATCGATTCTCTGGTGAGGACGAGTCGGGGACCTGGTCTTCTATCGATGCTCTGGTGAGGACGAGTCGGGGACGGGTCTCCTATCGATTCTCTGGTGAGGACGAGTCGGGGACGGGTCTCCTATCGATGCTCTGGTGAGGACGAGTCGGGGACGGGTCTCCTATCGATGTTCTGGTGAGGACGAGTCGGGGACGGGTCTCCTATCGATTCTCTGGTGAGGACGAGTCGGGGACGGGTCTTCTCTCGATGTTCTGGTGAGGACGAGTCGGGGACCTGGTCTTCTATCGATGCTCTGGTGAGGACGAGTCGGGGACGGGTCTTCTCTCGATGTTCTGGTGAGGACGAGTCGGGGACGGGTCTTCTCTCGATGTTCTGGTGAGGACGAGTCGGGGACGGGTCTCCTATCGATTCTCTGGTGAGGACGAGTCGGGGACGGGTCTTCTCTCGATGCTCTGGTGAGGACGAGTCGGGGACGGGTCTTCTCTCGATGTTCTGGTGAGGACGAGTCGGGGACGGGTCTTCTCTCGATGTTCTGGTGAGGACGAGTCGGGGACGGGTCTCCTATCGATGCTCTGGTGAGGACGAGTCGGGGACGGGTCTCCTATCGATGCTCTGGTGAGGACGAGTCGGGGACGGGTCTTCTCTCGATGTTCTGGTGAGGACGAGTCGGGGACGGGTCTCCTATCGATTCTCTGGTGAGGACGAGTCGGGGACGGGTCTCCTATCGATTCTCTCCTCAGCTGGGTGTCGTGTTTTCGTCTTGTATGTCTCCTGTGACACCATCATTCCTCGTCTTCTACAATCTTCACGCAATACGATAACTGAGCTTCTAAATGGCATTCCTGGGAGTCTGCAGAGAGGTGAAGCGCGGGTCGTCCTGTAAGCGATCTCTTCTGCTGACATTGGTGCCGTGTAGAACATCGATCATCTGCTTGGCTGATTACTGTACGCTGGGCTCCTCCATCATACAATCCGTCCATCCGGGAGGAAACGGGATTTATGCGAAGTGTATGGATTGTGTCAGACGTCGGGATAATGTTGACGCAAACCAGATTAATGGAGGAATGTTAAAACCGAGTCGTTCTGTGTAACAACCAATCCGGATTAGACCTACCATACACAGACCGATCTCCAACCAGAATCACCCCGACCATACACAGACCGATCTCCAACCAGAATCACCCCGACCATACACAGACCGATCTCCAACCAGAATCACCCCGACCATACACAGACCGATCTCCAACCAGAATCACCCCGACCATACACAGACCGATCTCCAACCAGAATCACCCCGACCATACACAGACCGATCTCCAACCAGAATCACCCCGACCATACACACACCGATCTCCAACCAGAATCACCCCGACCATACACACACCGATCTCCAACCAGAATCACCCCGACCATACACACACCGATCTCCAACCAGAATCACCCCGACCATACACAGACCGAACTCCAACCAGAATCACCCCGACCATACACACACCAATCTCCAACCAGAATCACCCCGACCATACACAGACCGATCTCCAACCAGAATCACCCCGACCATACACACACCGATCTCCAACCAGAATCACCCCGACCATACACACACCGATCTCCAACCAGAATCACCCCGACCATACACAGACCGATCTCCAACCAGAATCACCCCGACCATACACACACCGATCTCCAACCAGAATCACCCCGACCATACACAGACCGATCTCCAACCAGAATCAGACCAACCATACACAGACCGATCTCCAACCAGAATCACCCCGACCATACACAGACCGATCTCCAACCAGAATCACCCCGACCATACACACACCGATCTCCAACCAGAATCACCCCGACCATACACACACCGATCTCCAACCAGAATCACCCCGACCATACACAGACCGATCTCCAACCAGAATCAGACCAACCATACACAGACCGATCTCCAACCAGAATCAGACCAACCATACACACACCGATCTCCAACCAGAATCAGACCAACCATACACAGACCGATCTCCAACCAGAATCACCCCGACCATACACACACCGATCTCCAACCAGAATCACACCGATCTCCAACCAGAATCACCCCGACCATACACAGACCGATCTCCAACCAGAATCACACCGATCCCCAACCAGAATCACCCCAACCATACACACACCGATCTCCAACCAGAATCACCCCGACCATACACAGACCGATCTCCAACCAGAATCACCCCGACCATACACACACCGATCTCCAACCAGAATCACCCCGACCATACACAGACCGATCTCCAACCAGAATCACCCCGACCATACACACACCGATCTCCAACCAGAATCACCCCGACCATACACACACCGATCTCCAACCAGAATCACCCCGACCATACACACACCGATCTCCAACCAGAATCACCCCGACCATACACAGACCGATCTCCAACCAGAATCACCCCGACCATACACACACCGATCTCCAACCAGAATCACCCCGACCATACACACACCGATCTCCAACCAGAATCACACCGATCTCCAACCAGAATCACCCCGACCATACACACACCGATCTCCAACCAGAATCAGACCGACCATACACAGACCGATCTCCAATCCAGATCAGACCGACCATACACACACAGATCTCCAACCAGAATCACCCCGACCATACACAGACCGATCTCCAACCAGAATCACCCCGACCATACACACACCGATCTCCAACCAGAATCACCCCGACCATACACAGACCGATCTCCAACCAGAATCACCCCGACCATACACAGACCGATCTCCAACCAGAATCAGACCAACCATACACACACCGATCTCCAACCAGAATCAGACCAACCATACACACACCGATCTCCAACCAGAATCACCCCGACCATACACACACCAATCTCCAATCCGGATCAGACCGACCATACACACACCGATCTCCAACCAGAATCACCCCGACCATACACACACCAATCTCCAATCCGGATCAGACCGACCATACACACACCGATCTCCAACCAGAATCAGACCGACCATACACAGACCGATCTCCAACCAGAATCACCCCGACCATACACAGACCGATCTCCAACCAGAATCACCCCGACCATACACACACCGATCTCCAACCAGAATCACCCCGACCATACACAGACCGATCTCCAACCAGAATCAGACCAACCATACACACACCGATGTCCAACCAGAATCACCCCGACCATACACAGACCGATCTCCAACCAGAATCACCCCGACCATACACACACCGATGTCCAACCAGAATCACCCCGACCATACACAGACCGATCTCCAACCAGAATCACCCCGACCATACACAGACCGATCTCCAACCAGAATCACCCCGACCATACACACACCGATCTCCAATCAGAATCACCCCGACCATACACACACCGATCTCCAACCAGAATCACCCCGACCATACACACACCGATCTCCAACCAGAATCACACCGATCTCCAACCAGAATCACCCCGACCATACACAGACCGATCTCCAACCAGAACCACACCGACCATACACACACCGATCTCCAATCAGAATCACCCCGACCATACAAACCGATCTCAAACCAGAATCACACCGATCTCCAACCAGAATCAGACCAACCATACACACACCAATCTCCAACCATAATCACCCCGACCATACACAGACCGATCTCCAACCAGAATCACCCCGACCATACACAGACCGATCTCCAACCAGAATCACCCCGACCATACACACACCGATCTCCAACCAGAATCACCCCGACCATAAATACAATGATCTCTACCCGTGTCACCTATATGTGTTGTGTTCCGTGTCACCTGTACGTGTTGTTTTCCGTGTCACCTGTACGTGTTGTGTTCCGTGTCACCTGTACGTGTTGTGTTCCGTGTCACCTGTACGTGTTGTGTTCCGTGTCACCTGTACGTGTTGTGTTCCGTGTCACCTGTACGTGTTGTGTTCCGTGTCACCTGTACGTGTTGTGTTCCGTGTCACCTGTACGTGTTGTGTTCCGTGTCACCTGTACGTGTTGTGTTCCGTGTCACCTGTATGTGTTGTGTTCCGTGTCACCTGTACGTGTTGTGTTCCGTGTCACCTGTACGTGTTGTTTTCCGTGTCACCTGTACGTGTTGTTTTCCGTGTCACCTGTACGTGTTGTGTTCCGTGTCACCTGTACGTGTTGTGTTCCGTGTCACCTGTACGTGTTGTGTTACCCGTGTCACCTGTATGTTTTGTTTTCTGTGTCACCTGTACGTGTTGTGTTCCGTGTCACCTGTACGTGTTGTGTTCCGTGTCACCTGTACGTGTTGTAGTGCCCTAGGAGGTGACCCCGAGAACCTGACCAAGCATTGGGGGGCCAGGAAAATGTCGGCCCTGAGGGTACATGGTGTGAGGGTTGGAGGAACGGGAAGTGTAGATCCTTTTCTTCTGCAGGTTCTGCTTTGTGCTGATCTAAACGTTGTCTCAGCCGGAGAACACGCGACTACAGCGGATCTATGGTTAGTGACGCACATCGGAGGGGAGGAGCCTGGTGCGCTGTACGTAGTCACATGGAACAATAAAGTTACCTACGCTGATAAATACTGTTTGTAGTTTGGTTTATAGAAGATGAATCCCGAGTGCGCCGCCCCTTCTGTGCTCTGTCCTCGGCTATCCCCCTGTGCTCTGTCCTCGGCTATCCCCCTGTGCTCTGTCCTCGGCTATCCCCCTGTGCTCTGTCCTCGGCTATCCCCCTGTGCTCTGTCCTCGGCTATCCCCCTGTGCTCTGCGAATCCTTTGTCATGTATTAGCTGTTGATTGATAGAATGAAGATACGTGTTGTATGTGCGTGTTGTATGTGCGTGTCCGGCCCCCCAGTACTCTGATCACCCGGAGATATATAGTCTCCTTACATTGACAGTATCAGTATATACAGTGCCTTGAACAAGTCCCCCCCCCCCCCCCCCGAAATGTCCCCCATGTTGTCATGTTACAATGTATCCCCCCCCCCATGTCATGTTACAATGTATCTCTCCCCCCCCATGTTGTCATGTTACAATGTATCTCTCCCCCCCCATGTCATGTTACAATGTATCTCCCCCCCCATGTCATGTTACAATGTATCTCTCCCCCCCCATGTCATGTTACAATGTATCCCCCCCCCATGTTGTCATGTTACAATGTATCCCCCCCCCATGTTGTCATGTTACAATGTATCCCCCCCCATGTTGTCATGTTACAATGTATTCCCCCCCCCCCGTATTGCCCCCCATGTTTTCATGTTACAGTATATTCCCCCCCCCATGTTGTCATGTTACAGTATATTCCCCCCCCCCCCCCAATGTTGTCATGTTACAATGTATCCCCCCCCCCCCCATGTTGTCATGTTACAATGTATTCCCCTCCCCCCCATGTTGTCACGTTACAATGTATCCCCCCCATGTTGTCATGTTACATTGTACCCCCCCCATGTCATGTTACAATGTACCCCCCCCCCATGTTGTCATGTTACAATGTATCCCCCCCCATGTTGTCATGTTACAATGTTTCCCCCCCCATGTTGTCATGTTACAATGTATTCCCCCTCCCCCCCATGTTGTCATGTTACAATGTATTCCCCCTCCCCCTCCCCCCCATGTTGTCATGTTACAATATATTCCCCCCCCCCCCCATGTTGTCATGTTACAATGTATTCCCCCCCCCCCAATGTTGTCATTTTGCAATGTATTCCCCCTCCCCCCCATGTTGTCATGTTACAATGTATTCCCCCCCCCCCATGTTGTCATGTTACAATGTATTCCCCCTCCCCCCCATGTTGTCATGTTACAATGTATTCCCCCCCCCCCCCATGTTGTCATGTTACAATGTATTCCCCCTCCCCCCCCATGTTGTCATGTTACAATGTATCCCCCCCCCCCATGTTGTCATGTTACAATGTATCCCCCCCCCATGTTGTCATGTTACAATGTATCCCCCCCCCATGTTGTCATGTTACAATGTATCCCCCCCCCATGTTGTCATGTTACAATGTATCCCCCCCCATGTTGTCATGTTACAATGTATCCCCCCCCATGTTGTCATGTTACAATGTATCCCCCCCCCATGTTGTCATGTTACAATGTATCCCCCCCCATGTTGTCATGTTACAATGTATCCCCCCCCATGTTGTCATGTTACAATGTATCCCCCCCCATGTTGTCATGTTACAATGTATCCCCCCCCATGTTGTCATGTTACAATGTATCCCCCCCACCATGTTGTCATGTTACAATGTATCCCCCCCCACCATGTTGTCATGTTACAATGTATCCCCCCCCCCCATGTTGTCATGTTACAATGTATCCCCCCCACCATGTTGTCATGTTACAATGTATCCCCCCCCCCCATGTTGTCATGTTACAATGTATCCCCCCCCCATGTTGTCATGTTACAATGTATCCCCCCCCCATGTTGTCATGTTACAATGTATCCCCCCCCCATGTTGTCATGTTACAATGTATCCCCCCCCCCATGTTGTCATGTTACAATGTATCCCCCCCCCCCATGTTGTCATGTTACAATGTATCCCCCCCCCCCATGTTGTCATGTTACAATGTATCCCCCCCCCCATGTTGTCATGTTACAATGTATCCCCCCCATGTTGTCATGTTACAATGTATCCCCCCCCCCCATGTTGTCATGTTACAATGTATCCCCCCCCCCATGTTGTCATGTTACAATGTATCCCCCCCCCCCCCATGTTGTCATGTTACAATGTATTTATCGGGATTGGATGTGATGGACCGACACAAAGTGGCACATAATTGTGAAGTGGAAGGACAATGAGAAATGGTTTCCAACATTTGTGACCAATAAATCTGTGAGAAGTGTGGCGACATTTGTGTTCAGCCCCCTTTACTCTGACCCCCTAACTACAATCTAGTGGTACCAATTGCCTTCAGAAGTCACCTGATTAGTACATAGAGCCCCCCTGTGTGTCATGTGATCCAGTATAAATCCAGCTGTTCTGTGAAGCCCTCAGATGATAGAGAACATTCGTGACCAATCAGCATCATGAAGGCCAAGGAACACACCAGACGGGTCAGGGATAAAGTTGTGGAGAAGTGTAAAGCAGGGTTAGGTTATAAAACAATCTCCCAAGCTTTGCCCATCTCACGGAGCACTGTGTTCAATCCATCATCCGAACATGGGAGGAGTACGGCACAACTGCCAACCTACCAAGACATGGCCGTCCACCTACACTGACCGGCCCGGCAAGGAGAGCATTCATCAGAGGAGCAGCCAAGAGGCTCATGGGAACTGTGGAGGAGGGGGATGGGCGTAGTTATTACTCAGAGGAATGGGTTGGGTTTCATCTTGTGGTTTCTGTAGCTGTAAATGGTGGAAATCATTGGTGATTGGACGGTTTTCTTTCTGTTGTAGTTTGCTGGAACTCTGTCTGATGGTCTCGGGAAGACGATGGACAACAGACACCTGACGGAGCGGGAATACATTCGATATCACGCCGCCACGAGTGGAGAACATCTGGTGGCCGGGATTCATGGATTCGCTCACGGTATGTGATGGAACCAAATGTGTAAATTGTTCCCTAGGAATGGAAGTGTTAGACGGGGGAGGGCTGTCTGGAAGGTCAGTAATATATAGATTGGCGTAGCGCTCATACATGAAAAATAAATAAATATTCAAACAATCATCAATAATTCTACAATCAGAACGATATAGTGAGCTGATCCCAGCTGGGACCTGACAGTGACACGGAACAGTGGCTGAAAAAAAAGTGGACTCCAAATATACCCAATGTGGTACATGTACAGAGAGGAACAGAAGTATTGAACCCCCTGCGATTCTGCAACTTCTCCCACTTCTTCATCATGGAGGGTCTGACATTCACATTGCAGGGGATTCCCACTCTGAGGACAGAATTCAGGAGATTACATTGCAGGGGATTCCCACTCTGAGGACAGAATTCAGGAAATCACATTGCAGGGGATTCCCACTCTGAGGACAGAATTCAGGAAATCACATTGCAGGGGATTCCCACTCTGAGGACAGAATTCAGGAGATCACATTGCAGGGGATTCCCACTCTGAGGACAGAATTCAGGAGATCACATTGCAGGGGATTCCCACTCTGAGGACAGAATTCAGGAGATTACATTGCAGGGGATTCCCACTCTGAGGACAGAATTCAGGAGATCACATTGCAGGGGATTCCCACTCTGAGGACAGAATTCAGGAGATCACATTGCAGGGGATTCCCACTCTGAGGACAGAATTCAGGAGATCACATTGTAGGACATTCCCACTCTGAGGACAGAATTCAGGAGATCACATTGCAGGGGATTCCCACTCTGAGGACAGAATTCAGGAGATTACATTGCAGGGGATTCCCACTCTGAGGACAGAATTCAGGAGATCACATTGCAGGGGATTCCCACTCTGAGGACAGAATTCAGGAGATCACATTGCAGGGGATTCCCACTCTGAGGACAGAATTCAGGAGATCCCATTGTATGATTTGTAAAGAATGTATTTGTCTCGCACGGCTGAACAGAAGTATTTGAACCCCTGAGAAGATCCGTGTTAATATTTGGTACAGAAGCCTTTGTCTGCAATTCCAGAGGTCAGACGTTTCCTGTAGTCCTTGGCCAGGTTTGCACTGCAACAGGGATTTTGGCCGACTCCTCCACACCGATCTCCTCTAGATCTGTCAGGTTTCGGGGCTGTCGCTGAGCAACACGGAGTTTCAGCTCCCTCCAAAGATGTTCTATTGGATTTAGGTGTGGAGACTGGCTAGGCCACTCCAGAACCTCGATATGCTTCTTATGGAGCCACTCCTTGGTTCTCCTGGCTGTGTGCTTCGGGTCGTTGTCATGTTGGAGGACCCAGCCACGACCCATCTTCAATGCTCTGACTGAGGGAAGGAGGTTGTTGCTGAAGATCTCACAATAAATGGCCCCATTCATCCTCTCCTTAATACAGTGCAGTCGTCCTGTCCCCTTCGCAGAAAACCACCCCCAAAGCATGATGTTACCACCCCCATGCTTCACAGTAGGGATGGTGTTCTTGGGATGCAACTCATCCTTCTTTTTCCTCCAAACACGACGAGTGAAGTTTAGAACAAAAAGTTCTACTTTGGTCTCCTCTGACCACATGACTTTCCCCCATGCCTCCTCTGACCACATGACTTCCTCCCATGCCTCCTCTGACCACATGACTTCCTCCCATGTCTCCTCTGCATCATCCAGATGGTCATTGGCAACCTTCAGACGGGCCTGGACATGTGATGACTGGAGCAGGGGAACCTTCAGACGGGCCTGGACATGTGATGACTGGAGCAGGGGAACCTTCAGACGGGCCTGGACATGTGATGACTGGAGCAGGGGAACCTTCAGACGGGCCTGGACATGTGATGACTTGAGCAGGGGAACCTTCAGACGGGCCTGGACATGTGATGACTTGAGCAGGGGAACCTTCAGACGGCCTGGACATGTGATGACTTGAGCAGGGGAACCTTCAGACGGGCCTGGACATGTGATGACTTGAGCAGGGGAACCTTCAGACGGGCCTGGACATGTGATGACTGGAGCAGGGGAACCTTCAGACGGGCCTGGACATGTGATGACTTGAGCAGGGGAACCTTCCGTGCAATGCATGATTGGAAACCATGACGGCGTAGTGTTCTACCGACAGTGACCTGTGAAACTGTGGCCCCGGCTCTCTGCATGTCATTGAGCAGCTCCTCCCTTGTAGTTCTGGGCTGATTCCTCACCTTTCTTCTCATCAGTGATACCCCACGAGGGGACATCTTGCATGGAGCCCCAGTCCGAGGGAGACTGACACTTGTCTTTAGCCTCTTCCATTCTCTAACAATTGCTCCAACAGTTGATCTATTGTCACCGAGCTGCTTGGCAATTGCCCCGTAGCCCTTTCCAGCCTTGTGGAGGTCCACAATTTTGTCTCTGGTGTCTTGACAGCTCTTTGGTCTTGCCCATGGTAGTAGTTGGCGTCTGACTGACTGTGGGGTGGACGGGTGTCTTTAAAGAGCTCAGACAGGGGCTACTAAGTGAGATGAATGAGTGGAGTAGAGGTGGACTTTGTAAAGGCGCAGTAACAGGTCTCTGAGAGCCAGAATTCTTGCTGTTTCTTAGGGGTTCAAATACTTCTGTTCAGCCATGCGAGACAAATACATTCTTTACAAATCATACAATGTCCAGAAGACCAAAATCCAGCTCTTTGGCATCAACTCAACTCGCCGTGTTTGGAGGAGGAGGAATGCTGCCTATGACCCCAAGAACACCATCCCAACTGTGAAACATGGTGGTGGAAACATTCTGCTTTGGGGGTGTTTTTCTGCTAAGGGGACAGGACAACTGCACCGCATCAAAGGGACGATGGACGGGGCAATGTACCCTCAAATCTTGGGTGAGAACCTTCTTCCCTCAGCCAGGGCATTGAAAATGGGTGGTGGATGGGTGTTCCAGCATGACAATGACCCAAAACACACGGCCAAGGCAACAAAGGAGCGGCTCAAGAAGAAGCACATTAAGGTCCTGGAGTGGCCTAGCCAGTCTCCAGACCTTCATCCGATGGAAAATCTGTGGAGGAGCTGAAAGTTCGAGTTGCCAAACGTCAGCCACCGAACCTTAATGACTTGGAGAGGATCTGCCAAGAGGAGTGGGCCAAAATCCCTCCTGAGATGTGTGCGAACCTGGGGGCCAACTCCAGGAAACGTCTGACCTCTGTGATTGCCAACAAGGGATTGGCCACCAAGTATTAATTCATGTTTTGTGAAGGGGACCTACTACCGCTACTACCACTACTGCACCCCTACTACCGCTACTGCACCCCTACTACCGCTACTGCACCCCTACTACCGCTACTGCACCCCTACTACCGCTACTGCACCCCTACTACTGCTACTACCGCTACTGCACCCCTACTACTGCTACTACCGCTACTGCACCCCTACTACCGCTAGTGCACCCCTACTACTGCTACTGCACCCCTACTACCGCTACTGCACCCCTACTACCGCTACTGCACCCCTACTACCGCTACTACCGCTACTGCACCCCTACTACTGCTACTGCACCCCTACTACTGCTACTGCACCCCTACTACTGCTACTGCACCCCTACTACCGCTACTACCGCTACTGCACCCCTACTACTGCTACTGCACCCCTACTACCGCTACTACCGCTACTGCACCCCTACTACCGCTACTGCACCCCTACTACCGCTACTGCACCCCTACTACCGCTACTGCACCCTTACTACCGCTACTGCACCCCTACTACTGCTACTACCGCTACTGCACCCCTACTACCGCTACTGCACCCCTACTACCGCTACTGCACCCCTACTACTGCTACTACCGCTACTGCACCCCTACTACCGCTACTGCACCCCTACTACCGCTACTGCACCCCTACTACCGCTACTGCACCCCTACTACCGCTACTGCACCCCTACTACTGCTACTACCGCTACTGCACCCCTACTACCGCTACTGCACCCCTACTACCGCTACTGCACCCCTACTACTGCTACTGCACCCCTGCTACTGCTACTACCGCTACTGCACCCCTACTACTGCTACTGCACCTTTACTACTGCTACTACCGCTACTGCACCCCTACTACCGCTACTGCACCCCTACTACCGCTACTGCACCCCAACTACTGCTACTACCACTACTGCACCCCTACTACTGCTACTGCACCCCTACTACTGCTACTACCACTACTGCACCCCTACTACCGCTACTGCACCCCTACTACTGCTACTACCACTACTGCACCCCTACTACCGCTACTGCACCCCTACTACCGCTACTGCACCCCTACTACTGCTACTGCACCCCTACTACTGCTACTACCGCTACTGCACCCCTACTACCGCTACTGCACCCCTACTACCGCTACTGCACCCCTACTACTGCTACTACCACTACTGCACCCCTACTACTGCTACTGCACCCCTACTACTGCTACTACCACTACTGCACCCCTACTACCGCTACTGCACCCCTACTACTGCTACTACCACTACTGCACCCCTACTACCGCTACTGCACCCCTACTACTGCTACTGCACCCCTACTACTGCTACTACCGCTACTGCACCCCTACTACCGCTACTGCACCCCTACTACCGCTACTGCACCCCTACTACCGCTACTGCACCCCTACTACTCCTACTACCGCTACTGCACCCCTACTACCGCTACTGCACCCCTACTACTGCTACTACCACTACTGCACCCCTACTACTGCTACTACCACTACTGCACCCCTACTACCGCTACTGCACCCCTACTACCGCTACTGCACCCCTACTACTGCTACTGCACCCCTACTACCGCTACTGCACCCCTACTACCGCTACTGCACCCCTACTACCGCTACTGCACCCCTACTACTGCTACTGCACCCCTACTACTGCTACTGCACCCCTACTACCACTACTGCACCCCTACTACCGCTACTGCACCCCTACTACCGCTACTGCACCCCTACTACTGCTACTGCACCCCTACTACCGCTACTGCACCCCTACTACCGCTACTGCACCCCTACTACCGCTACTGCACCGCTACTACTGCTACTGCACCCCTACTACTGCTACTACCACTACTGCACCCCTACTACCGCTACTGCACCCCTACTACTGCTACTACCGCTACTACTGCTACTACCGCTACTGCACCCCTACTACCGCTACTGCACCCCTACTACCGCTACTGCACCCCTACTACTGCTACTACCACTACTGCACCCCTACTACCGCTACTGCACCCCTACTACTGCTACTACCGCTACTGCACCCCTACTACTGCTACTACCGCTACTGCACCCCTACTACCGCTACTGCACCCCTACTACTGCTACTACCACTACTGCACCCCTACTACTGCTACTGCACCCCTACTACCGCTACTGCACCCCTACTACTGCTACTACCGCTACTGCACCCCTACTACCGCTACTGCACCCCTACTACTGCTACTGCACCCCTACTACTGCTACTGCACCTTTACTACTGCTACTACCGCTACTGCACCCCTACTACCGCTACTGCACCCCTACTACCGCTACTGCACCCCTACTACTGCTACTACCACTACTGCACCCCTACTACTGCTACTGCACCCCTACTACTGCTACTACCACTACTGCACCCCTACTACCGCTACTGCACCCCTACTACTGCTACTACCACTACTGCACCCCTACTACCGCTACTGCACCCCTACTACCGCTACTGCACCCCTACTACTGCTACTGCACCCCTACTACTGCTACTACCGCTACTGCACCCCTACTACCGCTACTGCACCCCTACTACCGCTACTGCACCCCTACTACCGCTACTGCACCCCTACTACTCCTACTACCGCTACTGCACCCCTACTACCGCTACTGCACCCCTACTACTGCTACTACCACTACTGCACCCCTACTACTGCTACTACCACTACTGCACCCCTACTACCGCTACTGCACCCCTACTACCGCTACTGCACCCCTACTACCGCTACTGCACCCCTACTACTGCTACTGCACCCCTACTACCGCTACTGCACCTTTACTACTGCTACTGCACCCCTACTACCGCTACTGCACCCCTACTACCGCTACTGCACCCCTACTACCGCTACTGCACCCCTACTACCGCTACTGCACCCCTACTACCGCTACTGCACCCCTACTACTGCTACTACCACTACTGCACCCCTACTACTGCTACTGCACCCCTACTACCGCTACTGCACCCCTACTACTGCTACTACCGCTACTGCACCCCTACTACCGCTACTGCACCCCTACTACCGCTACTGCACCCCTACTACCGCTACTGCACCCCTACTACTCCTACTACCGCTACTGCACCCCTACTACCGCTACTGCACCCCTACTACTGCTACTACCACTACTGCACCCCTACTACTGCTACTACCACTACTGCACCCCTACTACCGCTACTGCACCCCTACTACCGCTACTGCACCCCTACTACTGCTACTGCACCCCTACTACTGCTACTACCGCTACTGCACCCCTACTACCGCTACTGCACCCCTACTACCGCTACTGCACCCCTACTACCGCTACTGCACCCCTACTACTGCTACTACCACTACTGCACCCCTACTACTGCTACTGCACCCCTACTACTGCTACTACCGCTACTGCACCCCTACTACCGCTACTGCACCCCTACTACTGCTACTACCACTACTGCACCCCTACTACCGCTACTGCACCCCTACTACCGCTACTGCACCCCTACTACTGCTACTGCACCCCTACTACTGCTACTACCGCTACTGCACCCCTACTACCGCTACTGCACCCCTACTACCGCTACTGCACCCCTACTACCGCTACTGCACCCCTACTACCGCTACTGCACCCCTACTACTCCTACTACCGCTACTGCACCCCTACTACCGCTACTGCACCCCTACTACTGCTACTACCGCTACTGCACCCCTACTACTGCTACTACCACTACTGCACCCCTACTACCGCTACTGCACCCCTACTACCGCTACTGCACCCCTACTACCGCTACTGCACCCCTACTACCGCTACTGCACCCCTACTACCGCTACTGCACCCCTACTACCGCTACTGCACCCCTACTACCGCTACTGCACCGCTACTACTGCTACTGCACCCCTACTACTGCTACTACCACTACTGCACCCCTACTACCGCTACTGCACCCCTACTACTGCTACTACCGCTACTACTGCTACTACCGCTACTGCACCCCTACTACCGCTACTACTGCTACTACCGCTACTGCACCCCTACTACCGCTACTGCACCCCTACTACCGCTACTGCACCCCTACTACTGCTACTACCACTACTGCACCCCTACTACCGCTACTGCACCCCTACTACTGCTACTACCGCTACTGCACCCCTACTACTGCTACTACCGCTACTGCACCCCTACTACCGCTACTGCACCCCTACTACTGCTACTACCACTACTGCACCCCTACTACTGCTACTGCACCCCTACTACCGCTACTGCACCCCTACTACTGCTACTACCGCTACTGCACCCCTACTACTGCTACTACCGCTACTGCACCCCTACTACCGCTACTGCACCCCTACTACTGCTACTGCACCCCTACTACTGCTACTGCACCTTTACTACTGCTACTACCGCTACTGCACCCCTACTACCGCTACTGCACCCCTACTACTGCTACTACCACTACTGCACCCCTACTACTGCTACTGCACCCCTACTACTGCTACTACCACTACTGCACCCCTACTACCGCTACTGCACCCCTACTACTGCTACTACCACTACTGCACCCCTACTACCGCTACTGCACCCCTACTACCGCTACTGCACCCCTACTACTGCTACTGCACCCCTACTACTGCTACTACCGCTACTGCACCCCTACTACTGCTACTGCACCCCTACTACTGCTACTACCGCTACTGCACCCCTACTACCGCTACTGCACCCCTACTACCGCTACTGCACCCCTACTACCGCTACTGCACCCCTACTACTCCTACTACCGCTACTGCACCCCTACTACCGCTACTGCACCCCTACTACTGCTACTACCACTACTGCACCCCTACTACTGCTACTACCACTACTGCACCCCTACTACCGCTACTGCACCCCTACTACCGCTACTGCACCCCTACTACCGCTACTGCACCCCTACTACCGCTACTGCACCCCTACTACTGCTACTGCACCCCTACTACCGCTACTGCACCCCTACTACCGCTACTGCACCCCTACTACCGCTACTGCACCCCTACTACCGCTACTGCACCCCTACTACCGCTACTGCACCCCTACTACTGCTACTGCACCCCTACTACCGCTACTGCACCCCTACTACCGCTACTGCACCCCTACTACCGCTACTGCACCGCTACTACTGCTACTGCACCCCTACTACTGCTACTACCACTACTGCACCCCTACTACCGCTACTGCACCCCTACTACCGCTACTGCACCCCTACTACCGCTACTGCACCCTTACTACCGCTACTGCACCCCTACTACCGCTACTGCACCCCTACTACTGCTACTGCACCCCTACTACCGCTACTGCACCCCTACTACTGCTACTGCACCCCTACTACTGCTACTGCACCCCCACTACAGTGCTTTTGCACCCCTAATATGCCACTAATACATCACTACTACACCGCTACTACGGGGATCCCCTGTAGCTCCCAGGCATCTGCTGCATTCTGAGCACAGTAGTTGGACTCCTAGCACTGGCACTATTGTTTTGCTTTCCCTCCACAATACGAAGCATTCTCTGGGCTCAGAGGAAGTGGGTGATTGATGCTAGCCATCTAAGGGAGGACATTTAGTGGCAGATAAAGGTACTGCAGGGGGAATCTCTGGACTGAAGGGGAATATTTTAGTAAATGCTGTTTTTGAATTTAATTCTGAACCGGCTCTTCTTTTTTATCTTCTTGTTTTCGGCTGGAGCTCCACCTGGCCACGTCTGCAGGACCAGTTCTGGGTGGAGCCACCTGAATCCGACAATAACTGAGCGTTTCCTTTCAGGTATCATTGGTGGGCTGACCAGCGTCATCACTTCCACGGTGGAAGGCGTGAAGAATGAAGGTGGGGTCAGCGGCTTCATCTCCGGCTTAGGGAAGGGCCTGGTGGGGACGGTCACCAAACCGGTGGCCGGAGCTCTGGATTTTGCCTCGGAAACGGCTCAGGCGGTGAGGGACACGGCATCGCTCAGCGGACACAGGTCAGTAGCTGAACCTATGAGGGGAGAGTATTTCTCATCATGTGACCGGCTTTCCTACGGCCCAGTCACACTGGAAGCGAGTTGGGAAAGTCTTTGTTTAAGGTGGAACTCCAGACAGAAAATCCATAAACCTGTAATATGTAGGAGCTTCTTATCTACTTGAATCTGTCCTGAAATTACACAGCAACACTCAGACTGGGAGAGGGGCAGCCATTAAGGGCTCTTCTGCTATACTGGGCATGCTTACAGAAGGAGAGAGCAGAGGGATGACCTCATCAGTTTGCTTCTTAACCTTCGTTGGCCAATCCCAGGCTTAGGTTTGTCCCGGAGCAGGTTGTTGGATCTGGTTGTAGTCTGCAGGGAAGTCCAGTACCTGGAAGTGTCACAACTGATACATTCATATATTCTGCTTTGGAAGAAGAAAGAATACGATGGTTGATGGCATTTTATGGTCCTAGCCGGTTGGGGGGGGTGGATATATTTCTGCACAACCCGAAATGCTCCGGTTTGGATAGACTCGCCTTAACTTTCATCTTTATAATACTAGTCATTTCCAGAATTCCGTCTTCATATGAAATTCCCATCGTCTCCGGCACAGCAGTGATTGGAGGGCGATCCTCTTCAATCTCTCACTCCTCATTCTGACACGTGAAGACTAATACCTCCATACACGGGCAATTTTCTACCAATTTCTATCACAAAAATGACCAAACAGGTCAATGTACCCTTCCACCTGCAGCTGATATATGGCCAAAGGTCTACTGACACCTCACCATCACTCCTACCACTCTATGTCCTCCCAGTGACTGAGCTCAGGGGTCTCCAGTGAAGGGCCCTGGTGATCCTCCATCATACAGACATTGTAGACAATTGTCGTCTTCCATCCTTGTGGTAACAGTTTGGTGATGACCCTTTTCTGTTCCCCCATGACTGTCCCCTGTGTACAAAGCCAGCTCCATAAAGACATGGATGACCAGTTTGGTGTGGAGGAACCTGAGCATCCACTACAGAGCCCTGACCTCAACCTACTGAACACCAATTATGATCTAGGTCTTCTCATCCAACATCAGTCCTGCCCCTGGTGGCTCATGATTACAGAATTCTGACATCTTTGGAAATGGAGTCATCCAATTCCAACCAGATAATATGGCCTAATGTATGTGAACCCCCTTCAGGTGATGGAGTCTCCAGTGAGAGGCCTGGTAATCCTCCATCATACAAAGACATTGTAGACAATTGTGCTCTTCCAGCCTTGTGGTAACAGTTTGGTGAAGACCCTTTTCTGTCCCCCCATGACTGTCCCCTGTGTACAAAGCCAGCTCCATAAAGACATGGATGACCAGTTTGGTGAAGACCCTTTTCTGTCCCCCATGACTGTCCCCCGTGTACAAAGCCAGCTCCATAAAGACATGGATGACCAGTTTGGTGAAGACCCTTTTCTGTTCCCCCATGACTGTCCCCCGTGTACAAAGCCAGCTCCATAAAGACATGGATGACCAGTTTGGTGAAGACCCTTTTCTGTCCCCCCATGACTGTCCCCCGTGTACAAAGCCATCTCCATAAAGACATGGATGACCAGTTTGGTGTGGAGGAACCCCAGTGTCCTGTACAGAGCCCTGACCTCACCTCACTGAACATCTTTGGGATGAATTGGAACCCCGATGGTGAGCCGGGTCTTCTCATCCAACATCATTACCTGACCTCACAAATGGTGGCAAATTCCCAGACACATGAAGAGACTTTTATATCCGTATTTTGGGTCAAATCTGTATGTCCTTGGTTTTGAAATGGGATGTCCAAGGAGCACAGAGGTGTGATGGTCGGGTGTCTACACACTTTGGGTCACATACTATATATAGTAGGACTGATATTAGGTCACATTGATTCATCTGATTCTGTTTTTGAGATTGAAATTGGTTGGAAATTGGTGTGTGTATAAGGGGGGGGATTGGTTTAATGGATTTCCAGAGGATTACAGACAAGACCTAACTACTACCCAGGTACTTAGTGGGGGTCCATGCGCAGGGTACTTGGTGGGGGTCCATGCGCAGGGTACTTGGTGGGGGGTCCATGCGCAGGGTACTTGGTGGGGGTCCATGCGCAGGGTACTTGGTGGGGGTCCATGCGCAGGGTACTTGGTGGGGGTCCATGCGCAGGGTACTTGGTGGGGGTCCATGCGCAGGGTACTTGGTGGGGGTCCATGCGCAGGGGACTTGGTGGCTGCACGGACCTGCAGGGAGGTGGGGAATAGAGAACAACAAGTGACTCTGAGGACTCGCAGCTTCTCTACCGCAGACCCTGCAACCCCCTCCATCCATCCAATCACAGTGCTGCAACCCCCCCCCATCCAATCACAATGCTGCAACCCCCCTCCATCCAATCACAATGCTGCAACCCCCCTCCATCCAATCACGGTGCTGCAACCCCCCTCCATCCAATCACAATGCTGCAACCCCCCTCCATCCAGTCACGGTGCTGCCACCCCCATCCATCCAGTCACGGTGCTGCCACCCCCATCCATCCAATCACGGTGCCGCAACCCCCATCCATCCAATCACGGTGCCGCAACCCCCATCCATCCAATCACGGTGCCGCAACCCCCATCCATCCAATCACGGTGCTGCCACCCCCATCCATCCAATCACGGTGCTGCCACCCCCATCCATCCAATCACGGTGCTGTCACCCCCATCCATCCAATCACAGTGCTGCAACCCCCATCCATCCAATCACAGTGCTGTCACCCCCATCCATCCAATCACAGTGCTGCAACCCCCATCCATCCAATCACAGTGCTGCAACCCCCATCCATCCAATCACAATGCTGCAACCCCCATCCATCCAATCACAGTGCTGCAACCCCCATCCATCAAATCACAGTGCTGCAACCCCCATCCATCCAATCACAGTGCTGCAACCCCTCTCCATCCAATCACAATGCTGGAACCCCCATCCATCCAATCATGGTGCTGCAACCCCCATCCATCCAATCACGGTGCTGCAACCCCTCTCCATCCAATCACGGTGCTGCAACCCCCATCCATCCAATCACAATGCTGCAACCCCCATCCATCCAATCACAATGCTGCAACCCCCATCCATCCAATCACAGTGCTGCAACCCCCATCCATCCAATCACAGTGCTGCAACCCCTCTCCATCCAATCACAATGCTGGAACCCCCATCCATCCAATCACAGTGCTGCAACCCCCATCCATCCAATCACGGTGCTGCAACCCCCATCCATCCAATCACGGTGCTGCAACCCCCATCCATCCAATCACGGTGCTGCAACCCCCATCCATCCAATCACAGTGCTGCAACCCCTCTCCATCCAATCACAATGCTGCAACCCCCATCCATCCAATCACAGTGCTGCAACCCCCATCCATCCAATCACAGTGCTGCAACCCCCATCCATCCAATCACAGTGCTGCAACCCCTCTCCATCCAATCACAATGCTGGAACCCTCATCCACCCAATCACAGTGCTGCAACCCCCATCCACCCAATCCCGGTGCTGCAACCCCCATCCACCCAATCACGGTGCTGCAACCCCTCTCCACCCAATCACGGTGCTGCAACCCCAAAGCGTAGTTGATGGTTGGAATAGACGTTCAGGGAGGGATTCTCAGCAGTATTGGATGTATATATATATATTTGTTGTTACTGGGCAGGTTCGATGGATCATTTGTTCTTCTTTCTGCCGCCACTCTTCTGTGTTTCATTTGTGTATTCGCTTGTTGTGAGGGGTTGGGGGGTTCTGTAGTGTGTAGACAAGACCCCCCAGACCTAATACTTCCTAATTATATGATTGGCTCACTGCATTTCCCAGCATTTTATTGGGTATTACCCTACTGGGACTTATCATGTGACTCTAGCAGAAAGCCCCTCCCATTTAGCTTTAAGGAAGGAGGAGATAAATAGAATTTATATTGGGGGGGGGGGTCCCCAGAATGGCGGGAGGTCAGACTCCGCTATGACATCCACTACAAATCTTCGCAGTGTATGAGACTGACTTGTACATAATTGTTGAAGATCCTTTTGATGACAATATAGAGAGATTTCCATCCATCGCGGAGATAGTCCGCCTGTAAATTATCCTTTTGGTTTATGTTCAGCTGATCAAATCAACAACAAAAAGGCCACCTGAGATCCGGCCGTCACCTTAGGACAGCAGACTGAAGAAAACACTTGGTCTGCCTGAATGGCTTCCTCTGGGACTTCAGTGTGGCATTGACTTCGAACTTCGTATTGGCCGAGTCTAGACTGGAGCGCATGTGCAACTAAAAGCATCTCAGAAATACCAGAAAATAGCTCCAGTCATTTGTTGTCCAGTTTCCAGACTTATTAAATGGTTGAGTTCTGTATTTTCGGTTTGATAGCTGCTCTGGGATCCAGGTTATGAGCATAGCAGTAGCAAATCTCAAAGTTCGGACCGGCCAAGCATTGAGTCAGCCTATAATCAGCTCGCAGTTTAAAGACTCAGTCCTCCCAGAATGAAAACATTATGAAAAACATCTCCCCCAAGCTTGTGTCCTTCAGGATTTATGGAGATGATGTGAGTTCTCAACCCCTCCTGCCTAACACAAGCGTTATGAGGGGTCTGTTGAGGGGTTTGAGGAAGAGATCTACACGTCAGGTGTGAGATCTGGCCTAGGAAGCCATGAGCTATAAGACGGTCATGGGTGATGAACTCTAGAAGAGTCGGTCAAAGGGCTCAGAGAACAATTGCTTAGATCAACCTTAACACAGAGGATCCCTTGAAATCACTTTTTGGCCTTACAGATCCCCACCTAATAAATACTCTGTACAGTTCATGGCATGTTAGTGTGATGGCCACTGAGAAGAATGATGCTTACATTTGTGGGTCATTGGGAAGAATCCCCCCTCATAGATGGGTAAAAACATCATCAGTGTCAATGAAAACTTGTCAAAGAGTAAGAAATGTCTCATTGTTCTAAGAGCACCTACCAACCACTTGAGGAACCCCAAGGTTCCGTTGAACCCTGGTTGACAAGGCTGGTTTAAATCTTTTAGTATGTATATAGCGGACCTGATGTGACTTCTGTTTTCAGAAAAATGCTGAATTTATGCATTTGAAGTCTATTTGCAGATTTTCAATCTCCCTGCCCCATGTAGTAAAACAGAATACAGCCTTGAAATCCATCATTCTTCTGACCCCTAACATGACATCACTTGCACTTTCTCTTCTTGGCTCCATCGGTGGCCAGCTCTTACTGTTGCCCGGGAGGGGACTATTGAAGAAGTTGCTTTTTTCTTCCACCGGTTCAGTGAACATCTGGGACAATGTTCACTGAACCGGTGTCAGACCCCAGCCCTTCACACCAAACTCGTGACCGAAGGACTAGCCAATCTAAAACCGCGATGTCATGTGCGTAACAATGCCACACCCAGCTGCACCCTGCACAGCGAATTTCCAGCTAATGGACCACAATCGATGTACCGGCAGCCTGAGCGCGATTGTTACTGGGTCAGGTTAATTACGCAACTAACCCTTCACACTGCCACCACCTCCTTTTTGTACAGAGAAAGGAAACTCGGCGATATCAGCAATAACACTAGGATAGTTGAATAAGCGTCTGTATACCATAGTCACCGCAGACAGGTTATACAGAGGGTTAAACAAACAGTAGTGCTCTGCAACGGCAGGACTTCGTAATTTGCATTAAAGAGCTTTAGAAACAGTTCAACACTTTCAGAAAGTAAGATTTATTACTAAAAGGTCAAAAGGGTGCAATAAAATATTTACAGAAAAAGATGTAGCCAATATATATATATAAGTATACCGAGAACAATAGCACAGCAAAGGGATAACAGGAATTTAGAGGGTTAAAGTACTTGCCAGTCAGCCTTGGTGTAAGCAGCTTCAAGTTTCATAAATCAAAAGGATTTATCTCCCACGGTCAGTTTCGATGTTAAGACAGGAGACTTTTTCTTTTCTCTCTCACACACCACTCCAATCACAACAGCCGTTTTCTAGGATCTCAGCAGGGTGTCTCCTTACAGCAGAGAGCTAATTGACTCATTTGGGGAGGGGTGTTGGGGCGGAAACCCAAGCTAGAACAAAAATCCTTCATAGCTTATTATGATTCATAACTCATTCTCGGGCATTTGGCAGCCTGGGCACTAGTATATTAATACTCAGCAGCATCTGCGGAATGGTTAGAGATGAAACATGTCATATACACTTGAATTGTTCAGGAGATATACTTTCCTGCCCTCCTATATATTCCAGCTAGGGAATATAATATACCAAACGGTTTGTATTAACTTAACCAATCTGACGTTATGTCTGGTGTTTATGTAAGTCCCTCATATTCCAAGATATGAAATCATAGGGGAAAATGGATGTTGAATGTGCTGTCTAGTTTATTACTTCTCTGGAATGTCTTTGAACTCAATGAAGGGCTTGGTTTACGCTTTTACGATATCCCAGATTGTACAACTAACAGACAGCTAGGCCCCAGCTCCATTGGAGGTTCTATAGCTCGGAGCTCCCTGCTGTACTTTGCTGCCTGTGACCTCTGTCATCACTCAGCCCACATGATTGGAGGAGGCAACCTGCTTTGGGAGTGAGAAATGGTACAACATGGAAAATTCTTAACAAAATGGAGATTCGTATGCACCTCTGGGTGCACGATTGCTACAACATCCCATTTTAATTTTTTTGGAAAAGCTGGAGTTGGGCTTCAGGTGATTCTTCTCACACGCGTGATATTGTGGGTATGGAAGAGCGAGTTGGGCTCCAGGTGATTCTTCTCACACGCGTGATATTGTGGGTATGGAGGAGCGAGTTGGGCTTCAGGTGATTCTTCTCACACGCATGATATTGTGGGTATGGAGGAGCGAGTTGGGCTTCAGGTGATTCTTCTCACACGCGTGATATTGTGGGTATGAAGGAGCGAGTTGGGCTTCAGGTGATTCTTCTCACACGCGTGATATTGTGGGTATGGAGGAGCGAGTTGGGCTTCAGGTGATTCTTCTCACACGCGTGATATTGTGGGTATGGAGGAGCATGGTATCTCGTGTTATGAAGGCCTATAGTGCCTTCTTTGTCATGTATCTATGTCATTCCCCGACCGTACCCTCATAGACCGTACCCTCATAGACCGCACCCTCATAGACCGCACCCTCATAGACCGCACCTTCATAGACCGCACCCTCATAGACCGCACCCTCATGGACCGCACCCTCATGGACCGCACCCTCATGGACCGCACCCTCATGGACCGCACCCTCATGGACCGCACCCTCATGGACCGCACCCTCATGGACCGCACCCTCATGGACCGCACCCTCATGGACCGCACCCTCATGGACCGCACCCTCATGGACCGCACCCTCATGGACCGCACCCTCATGGACCGCACCCTCATGGACCGCACCCTCATGGACCGCACCCTCATAGACCGCGCCCTCATAGACCGCGCCCTCATAGACCGCGCCCTCATAGACCGCGCCCTCATAGACCGCACCCTCATAGACCGCACCCTCATAGACCGTACCCTCATAGACCGCCTTCTGAATCATAAATTAAAAGCCGAGGAAAGACTTGCTGACATGAATGTTGTTTTTAGGCATTTTAACACATCAGGTCCATATAATTCATTCCAAACCATCTCATCGCTGTGTTCAGGTTATTGTTTTAACGCTGATATTTGTTCTAGAGAAAGAGACCGTGTTCTAAAAAGTAACACATGTTTTAGATGTCAATGATGTTCTTTAAACATGACCTTGAGAAGAAAACAAACCCCATTTCAACAGCATATAAATAATCAGAGCATTCCAAAGCAGATCACTTGCTTGGAGGATTTTTTCTTCCACACATTCAGGTTGCTGAAGACATCTCCTCTTGTTATCCCTTGCTTAGCTTTCTGGCAATTGCTCTTGGCTCTAGAATAACCTTTCTCATCCTTTTTACCCAAGAGGAACCCTCTATACAATTTTCAGGTCCAAGGGAACCCCTGCTAAAAACAATTTATTGGTGGCCATTGGGAAGTATGCCCCCCTTACAGTGCTGGCCAGAATTCCACCCTCAGAAACAGATAAAAATATAATTGACGTTCTGCCGCGGGTTCTTTCAAGTGACACCAGAACTTCCCATTTGAGGTACCCTCAAATGGGAAGTCAATCAGCCACAGCTCAAGGACCCTCTAGCAACCTCTAGAGTAAACCTTCGGGTTCTAGGGCACCCTGGTTGGGAATGGCTGGTCTAGAGGGATCTTGGAACCTGTGTGATGTGACATGGCCCACTTCACCTCTCAGAGTTGTGATTCGAAAAATTCAAATGGGCCTTTTCAAAGGTTTCCAATTTTACAATTCCAGCAAATACAAGCGACAGTCCAAGTGTGGTGATCATGTCACTGCTCCCGGGGCCACCATCCCATCAGAAGGATGAACTCCTAATAGGTAAGGAACTTGGATTTTGGCCACCGTTTGTTGAGATTTTTTCCCTGTGCGGAAGGAGACATGGCCTGGATTGGCGAGCACTTGGTTTACAAGTCTTTTATGTACGGGCAGCTGGGAGTGCGAAGGCATGTTGGGTTTTTAATTTACATGAATTAAATTTTTCTGCAGATATGAAATATCCAATGGTCGGTAGAATCAGCTGCTGAACCTTTCTTTCCTGTAGATGCTCATATTATGTTCTTGAACCTTTAAACCCGTTTGAGCCATCATTCAGTCTTCACCAGTAACTGCAGCCCTGAAGAACGGGGGTGTCTTAGAACCCCTGAAACACATTGACTTGTTTCCTTCAGATATTGAGGTAAAATATTCAGGAACTCAGTCATTTGTGTGGGGCTCCTTCTGGTCAGTCTGGTAGGTCAAATAGGGATATTACAGTACAGGCCAAAGGTTGACTTGTGAGTTGTGAAGTTGTTGCTTCTCAAATCCATCCCTTGATCTATTCTATTTGCAGAGATTTCTCAGGCATGTGACCTGCAGTTTATATTGGGTTGGGTGACATGTTTCAGGTTTTCTAGTAGATATACAGTACACAGGTTAGCTGGTATGTGTCAGTCCCACTATTCCCTTTTACAGGGTGTTGGTGGGGTCAGAATTGTACACATTGAGCCAAAATCTAACTTTTTACATTCTCTACGGTCAGTTTTTATGAAGCTTTTCCAGAGGTTTGCAGGCATGCATCAGTTCACTTGTCCCACAGAAGTCAAATAATAATGTGACAGAGAACAATTTATATGTTCACATGAGGCCTGTCTGTACAGACAGATGGGTGCCAATCAATACGGGTTTATGGAAAAAATAGAATAGGGGATGAAGGCCTTAAGGGGCTTCTGTGGCCTTGAAGGTGTTGTGGTCCTCAGATGAAGGTGTGTGTGGAGCAGAGAGGAGGACTTGGGGTTGGTTGGTTAGTTATTAGGGGTGCATGTGTATAGGCAGAGGGGGGAGAGCCATCTATGGTGGGAGAGGGGAAAAAGAAGACAGAGGTGGAGGAGAAGGGGGAGAGGCAAGGGTAGTGCAGTTGTCCAGGTTTCTGGAGAGCTAGAGAAGACCTGGCTTGCAATGAGTGTTCCAATTCATCCCAATGTATGGAGCCGGCTTTGTACACAGGGGCACGGTCATGCTGGAACAGAAAAGGACAAACCACCATTGTCTCCAATGTCTTTGTATGATGGAGTATTACCAGGACCCTTCACTGGAGACACCTGACCTCCATCATTCGAGGGGTTCACATATTGTTGGCCATATCCCAGCGTATCCAGAAGTTGTCCTCTAAATATACAACTAGTCATGAATAAGATGGTGGTCAGATTATTTGTGGAGCAATCTTTCTGTAGAATGGTAATTGTATGATTATGTACACAAGGATTGGGAAGCCATAGAAGCAGGGAGACCCAGGGCATGGAATGGGTTTGGGGTGGGAAAGCTGTATAATATGTCTCTTGAGATGTCCCATTTGGATTTCGCTGGAGGCGGCCGCCAACGTTCATTTTGATGGCAAATTTAGATTTAGTCTTTTGACTGAAATGCCATTTTTTTTATTAGTCGTATTTTAATCTTCTGAATTGTTTTAGTTGAAACTAAAATGTTTTTGTTGAGGAAATGAACGCTGGGTACGGCTCCCCGGCTTCCTCCTCGATCTATTGTGAACAAATTCTTCATGTGGAACACAAGTGTGACACCAAAAGTGAAACCTCTCTCTGAATTCTCCTCGTTTTCCAAGGCTTTCCAGTGCCACGTGAAGGTAGAGGGCAATACGTCTTTGTCTCCATCCTGTTTCCGCAGCGAGCTCCGGCTGCTTTCAGGAAATCCTTCTTGTAAGGCAAGGTGTGCGAGGACACGAACTTCCTCTGAACCGTCTGAAGCAGGTGATCATAGCTGCAAATGATATGCCGCTCAGGTTCAAGCAGAGTTCAGCCAGTAACCCCACATGACGGTAAAACCTCCTCTGGAACGGCTTTTCAGAGGAAGCACATTGCCAAAATACCTGCGAGACATCTGCATGTCGGTGTTCACCGCCCAGACTGGAGACCCCAGGACCGTCCAATCACAGTCTGCGGAGTGTGACCATAGGAATGAATCATGGACAAATAATAGCAATTAGCCGGATATTGGAATGAGAGCTGGAACTGTAGCCGTGTTCTCTTTGCATGTCGGCTTCACAGTCATCCAGTTGGGTCAGCCAGAGATAGAAAAAACATCATTATGGATTGTAGAGAAAAATCATGAAATATTATTATTATTATACAGGATTTATGGCGCCAACGGTTTGCTCAGCGCTGTACATTATAGTGGGAGACAATACAGCAACAATACAGATCAATACAAGAGGGATTTGAGGGCCTGATCCTGGGAGCTTACAATCTAAGAGGGAGGGCCTGATCCTGGGAGCTTACAATCTAGGAAGGAGGGGCTGATCCTGGGAGCTTACAATCTAAGAGGGAGGGGACTGATCCTGGGAGCTTACAATCTAGGAGGGAGGGGCTGATCCTGGGAGCTTACAATCTAAGAGGGAGGGGCTGATCCTGGGAGCTTACAATCTAGGAGGGAGGGGCTGATCCTGGGAGCTTACAATCTAGGAGGGAGGGGCTGATCCTGGGAGCTTACAATCTAGGAGGGCGGGGTGAGTGGTACAGTAGGTAGTAACTGTGGGGGATGGAGTGGTTGGAAGAGTAGAGGATTCCAGAATTAGAAGACGGCGGGATAGGCTTCCCTGAAGAGGTGGGTTTTCAGTGATCGCCTAAAGGCAAGTAGAGTAGGTGAGAGTCTGATAGATTGGGGTAGGGAGTTCCAGAGGATGGGTGACTCCCTGGAGAAGTCTTGGAGACGAGCATGGGAGGAGGAGATGAGGGAGCTAGAGAGTAGGAGGTTTTGCTTGGAGCGGAGTGTACGGTTCGGGTGATATTTAGCGATAAGATCAGTTATGTAATTTGGGGCGGTGTTGTGGATGGCTTTATATGTCAGTGTTAGTGTTCTGAATTTTATCTGTTGGGCAACTGGGAGCCAGTGGAGGGATTGGCAGAGAGGGGTGGAGGACACTGAATGGAGGCCAGGGGAGGGATTGGCAGAGAGGGGTGGAGGGCACTGAATGGAGGCCAGTGGAGGGATTGGCAGAGAGGGGTGGAGGACACTGAATGGAGGCCAGTAGAGGGATTGGCAGAGAGGGGTGGAGGGCACTGAATGGAGGCCAGTGAAGGGATTGGCAGAGGGGGGAGGAGGACACTGAGTGGAGGGATTGGCAGAGAGGGGTGGAGGGCACTGAATGGAGGCCAGTGGAGGGATTGGCAGAGAGGGGTGGAGGGCACTGAATGGAGGCCAGTGGAGGGATTGACAGAGAGGGGTGGAGGACACTGAATGGAGGCCAGTGGAGGCATTGGCAGAGAGGGGTGGAGGGCACTGAATGGAGGCCAGTGGAGGGATTGGCAGAGAAGGATGGAGGACACTGAATGGAGGCACAATGGCAGCTGAAGGTATCCAGTGCTCCCCTCACCAGTTCACCAACAGTATGAACAAATGGCACCCACCACCCCAAGCTATTACTGGCCTTTGCAGCAAGGAGCACATGGAAGGGCAATTCATGACAAAAAAACAAGGAAAGAAATCCCAGCTCACTTACCAGGCAGCCTCCACAACCATTTACAGTAGAAGCAAGGGGTTTAGTGTTCACACATTTGAAAATAGACGCGTAAGCTGCAGCGGCCACGTCACGGCACCCCAGTGTACTGCAGTCCTAACTCAATAAATGTTGAGAGGCTCCAAAGTTGGAGCACCTATATAATAAGGGATAGATTGAGGGCAGGTATGCCTGGAGGGAGCCCACCCCTCCTTATAGGTATAGAGACACACTAGACACCCACCAATGGCAGCAAAGGTATTGACCAACAGTTCAAACAAGTGGCAACCACCCCAACCTACAACTGGCCTTCGCAGAAAGGAGCACATGGAAGGGCAACGCATGTCAACAAACAACAAAGAACAATTCCCAGCTCACTCACAGCCAACCTGCAACAAACCATCTGGGCACAAAGAAAGGTGTTCAATAAGTCTGGGATTCCATTCAAGGGCAGACCTCAAGATTTGAAGGGCTTTTGAACCAAATTAGTTGACTGATTGTGACATCAAACGTTCTGATGATAGATATGATATTTCAAAATGTTTATACAAATATTCAGACTAAATTCTAGTTGTTTATGGCCGGTACAGGGCTGTCTGATGCCTCCCAGTATGAACCGAAGTTAGTGACGTCTTCTGAAGACGTTCGATCATTGACTGCTGCAGCCATGTTCCCCCAGTGGGCGCTTTAACTGTGAATATGTTTGTGGGAAGAGCAAGGGCCGGGATGTGGCTGCTCCCCATAAAAGCTGAAGAATAAAAGAAATCTACAAATTCACACCATGATTTAGTTATTATTTATTTTTTACGGAGATGAGGGTAAAGCCGGCCATACATGTATCCAAATTGGGCCAGTTCACCAAGGACATGACTGGGCAGGCTGGTTGTACTGAACTATTGATGGACATCTGTACAACCAACGTGTCCACTCGATCAGTGCTATAGCTGGCAGTGCTGATCAGTGTATTCTGATGGTGGGAAGTCTCAGCTGGAAGGATTCCCCCATCCACATAGAGTGTATGGATGGGGAAATTGGGTCATTTTTTCATTCAGCCCGCTGGTTGATCAAGAAAAATGGCTGATGTATGGGCTGCCTTATCCTGCGGCCTTCAAGTGACTGGATACTAGCAGCAAAGCTGTTAGGTAGGACGCGCCCTACTCCCATCAAGCTCTAGTTTTTTTTCTTTGGTCATTGGAGATTGGATGTCTTCTCTCTTCATTTCTACAGACTTCGACTTCTATAAAGGTCTTTCATTTGCTGCAGAGCCAAGGAGCTCATTTATGCAGTTTTTGGGATCAGCTGACCCATAGCCTTGGAATTCCTATCAGAACCCTCATCATGCTGAAGATGTGAAGATGGACTATAATGTGACCCTACGGCACTGAGCTTTGTGTGGGCCAGCCACAGGTTCAGGGCTGCAGTACACTCACTGGTGGAACCCTGTTCCTGAAGACCTCTTATGGAATATACCCACCGGAGGGGGCTTACATTGTCTGGTTGGGACATGTTCCCCTGAACCCTGCCTGGCACTGTCCAGCTTGTCTGCATTGTGGGGATCACAGGGCATCTTCTGGACAACCGCTGTAGTTTGTGAGTACTCCTTGCTGGGCCTGCACGTTGGGCAGCATGGTGGAACATAGATGCAGCTGGAGCGGTCCTGTGTGATCTCTTGGCTCCAGATCCACTATCAGCTCTGTGACAGTTTGCAGTGTCCTCGCCCCAAGGGTCTAACGCCCACAGATTTTCCCTGCCAGCCAGCATGCTCCTTGAAGTCTTCCCCAACTTCCCCAAGCCTGACCTCTTCTCTTGCATTATCCAGAGAGGAATGTTCTGCAACCATGTCAGATCACCTCCAAGATAGCTGACTGAGAATACAGGGGTGCAAGCGTGCTTCTTCATATGACTGAGAATACAGGGGTGCCAAGCATGCTTCTTCATATGACTGAGAATACAGGGGTGCAAGCATGCTTCTTCATATGACTGAGAATACAGGGGTGCAAGCGTGCTTCTTCATATGACTGAGAATACAGGGGGCCAAGCATGCTTCTTCATATGACTGAGAATACAGGGGTGCAAGCGTGCTTCTTCATATGACTGAGAATACAGGGGTGCAAGCATGCTTCTTCATATGACTGAGAATACAGGGGTGCAAGCGTGCTTCTTCATATGACTGAGAATACAGGGGTGCAAGCATGCTTCTTCATATGACTGAGAATACAGGGGTGCAAGCATGCTTCTTCATATGACTGAGGATACAGGGGTGCAAGCATGCTTCTTCATATGACTGAGAATACAGGGGTGCAAGCGTGCTTCTTCATATGACTGAGAATACAGGGGTGCAAGCATGCTTCTTCATATGACTGAGAATACAGGGGTGCAAGCGTGCTTCTTCATATGACTGAGAATACAGGGGTGCAAGCGTGCTTCTTCATATGACTGAGAATACAGGGGTGCCAAGCATGCTTCTTCATATGACTGAGAATACAGGGGTGCAAGCGTGCTTCTTCATATGACTGAGAATACAGGGGGCCAAGCATGCTTCTTCATATGACTGAGAATACAGGGGGGCCAAGCGTGCTTCTTCATATGACTGAGAATACAGGGGTGCAAGCGTGCTTCTTCATATGACTGAGAATACAGGGGTGCAAGCGTGCTTCTTCATATGACTGAGAATACAGGGGGGCCAAGCGTGCTTCTTCATATGACTGAGAATACAGGGGGGCCAAGCGTGCTTCTTCATATGACTGAGAATACAGGGGTGCAAGCGTGCTTCTTCATATGACTGAGAATACAGGGGTGCAAGCATGCTTCTTCATATGACTGAGAATACAGGGGGGCCAAGCGTGCTTCTTCATATGACTGAGAATACAGGGGGGCCAAGCGTGCTTCTTCATATGACTGAGAATACAGGGGTGCAAGCGTGCTTCTTCATATGACTGAGAATACAGGGGTGCAAGCGTGCTTCTTCATATGACTGAGAATACAGGGGTGCAAGCATGCTTCTTCATATGACTGAGAATACAGGGGTGCAAGCGTGCTTCTTCTTATGACTGAGAATACAGGGGTGCAAGCGTGCTTCTTCATATGACTGAGAATACAGGGGGCCAAGCATGCTTCTTCATATGACTGAGAATACAGGGGGGCCAAGCGTGCTTCTTCATATGACTGAGAATACAGGGGTGCAAGCGTGCTTCTTCATATGACTGAGAATACAGGGAGCCAAGCGTGCTTCTTCATATGACTGAGAATACAGGGGGCCAAGCATGCTTCTTCATATGACTGAGAATACAGGGGGGCCAAGCGTGCTTCTTCATATGACTGAGAATACAGGGGGGCCAAGCATGCTTCTTCATATGACTGAGAATACAGGGGTGCAAGCGTGCTTCTTCATATGACTGAGAATACAGGGGTGCAAGCGTGCTTCTTCATATGACTGAGAATACAGGGGTGCAAGCATGTTTCTTCATATGACTGAGAATACAGGGGGCCAAGCATGCTTCTTCATATGACTGAGAATACAGGGGTGCAAGCATGCTTCTTCATATGACTGAGAATACAGGGGTGCAAGCATGCTTCTTCATATGACTGAGAATACAGGGGTGCAAGCATGCTTCTTCATATGACTGAGAATACAGGGGTGCAAGCATGTTTCTTCATATGACTGAGAATACAGGGGTGCAAGCGTGCTTCTTCATATGACTGAGAATACAGGGGTGCAAGCATGCTTCTTCATATGACTGAGAATGCAGGGAGCCAAGCGTGCTTCTTCATATGACTGAGAATACAGGGGTGCAAGCATGCTTCTTCATATGACTGAGAATACAGGGGTGCAAGCATGCTTCTTCATATGACTGAGAATACAGGGGTGCAAGTGTGCTTCTTCATATGACTGAGAATACAGGGGGGCCAAGCATGCTTCTTCATATGACTGAGAATACAGGGGTGCAAGCATGCTTCTTCATATGACTGAGAATACAGGGGTGCAAGCATGCTTCTTCATATGACTGAGAATACAGGGGTGCAAGCGTGCTTCTTCATATGACTGAGAATACAGGGGTGCAAGCGTGCTTCTTCATATGACTGAGAATACAGGGGTGCAAGCGTGCTTCTTCATATGACTGAGAATACAGGGGGGCCAAGCATGCTTCTTCATATGACTGAGAATACAGGGGTGCAAGCATGCTTCTTCATATGACTGAGAATACAGGGGTGCAAGCGTGCTTCTTCATATGACTGAGAATACAGGGGTGCAAGCATGCTTCTTCATTGGATTCAGTCTCTCTCGGATTGGCCTGCAGCGGTCTCGGTATACCCAGCTGAGGAAGAGGAGAAATGTAACCCGGCCTGTTTTTAGATGAGTCTACGCCTGAGGGGCCCCAGTCTGCTGACATTACACCTAGGCTTAAGGATACCATTTCAGTCCGTATTGACACAGCGCATACCTGTCCAGAGCTGGAGCAGCCTGTGAGTAATTGTCTAAGCTCACCAGTCTGGGTTCCTCAGAAGTGCTCAACCTGTCAAAACCTTCCAAGTGCACTCACTACTAAAACCTGTTTTGTATGAGGACTGCCCAAATCTGGACAAGTTATTTGCTCCTCCCAAGCATTTTGTTTAGCAGGACCCTATTGAGGACCCCATTGAGGACCCAGCTGTGGACCCAGCCATTTCCTGTCCTAACAAGGTTCTGACCATTTCTGTTGAGGACACTCAGCGGCTTAACTATCCTGTAGATAAGACTGAGGTCTTATGTTCCCTAGCAGGCCCCACCCTGCAACTGAAAATAAGGCCATTATGTCCATCTCTCTATCAGACCATGGGGTATGGTCCAAGGATATGTCTAGGGATCCAATTTCCATCTTTACTGATCCTTCTGTTCTCCAGCAATTAGAATTGTTGTCTGTGGCCCTGCAGTACTGTGTTGATGGGTTTGCAGATCTCACATGTCAGATATCTATAATGAGTCTTCTATCCGTACCCCGTTGACTCAAATGCTGGTCTGCCAAACATCAATGCAAAATGCTTATTGCGTATGCCTTTTGGTGATGAGAGCTTTTTTTGCACCACTCTAAGGGTCTCATGAGGGGAAGGAGGGGAGCACCCTTTAACTTCAGAAAAAGAAAATCTGAGGCTCAGCTGGGAAAACCTTCTACTTCTAAAGCTAAGAAGAGTTCCCTTCTGTTCTCCCAGTTATCTAGACCAAAGTCCGAGCCTTGGACTCCAAAAGACTCCTAACCTGTGAGAAGGTCCTCCTTGCAGTGAGGGGATGCCCCCACTTCTCAAAATGAGGGGACATCTGTTGACATTTGCAACCGCTTGGTCCAAAAGCACCTGATGCCTGGGTGAAGGACGTAGTATCCAGTGTTTCAAGATAGAATTTCAAGCTCTACCTCTGTCCTGCTTCTTGTCAAATCGTCGAGCTTCCAACATCCCTGCATGAACTAACAAATGTTCACGCTGCTTGACACAAATCCTCTCTCGGAGAATCATTGTGTTTGTTCCTGGCACAGCAAAGCAAAGTTTCATGGTGTCTGCTCAAACCTGTTTACTGTTCCCAAAGCAAAAGGGGGCGTTCTTATCCTGGGCTTAAAGGTTCTCAATGTCTTCACTGAAAAGCAAAAAATTTGCATGGAATCTATCAGATAAGTCATTGCTTCCTTTCTTCCAGGGGACCTTCTGGCCTCTGTGGATATCAAGGATGCTTACTTGCATATTCTCATCTTTCCAGTGCATCATTGCTACTTGCCCTTTGCGATTGGTGGGAACACAAAACTACAAATTTTTTGACCTTCCTTTCTATCTCACCACTTCACATTGGGTTTTCACCATGATGCTAGCTCCCATACTTTCTCTGCTTTTCGTGATACCTGGGCAACCTTGTTCTGAGGGAACAGTAGGCAAAAGCCTTGTCTGTCAATGTCCATCAATCTGTTCAGACTCTGCAAAGATTTTGTTGGGTCCTGAACCTTTAGAAATTAGCACTTATTGCTTGGAGTATCTAGGTCTCATACCAGGTACAGCTCAGCCCAGGGTTTTTCTCCCCCCCCCCCCCCCATGTCCTCTCTGCACCCAATTTCAGACATGGGGGTTCTGGACTTGATGCTAGCCCCTGTCACGGCAATTCTGTATGTCCAGTCTCAGCCCAGACTGTTGCAACTTAACTTTCTGACTGAAACAAGCAGGCATAGCCTATGGACATTCATCTGCATCTCAACTCCAGGACCAGGTTATCACGAATCCAGCCCTGGAGTTAGGGAAATCCTTCCTTCTGATGGCGTGGATGGACACCAGCCTAAACGGCAGAGAGGGGGGGGTATTATTCTCAACAAAGTGGAGGTATTCTTTAGATGCATTGGCTGGTATTTATTGGGTGCTATAGAAGAATTTACATCTAGAAATGTGATGCAGCCTCTAGAGGTGTGGTTGTTTGATGATGTTGAGGCCTTGGTTGTTGTTTGATGATGTTGAGGCCTTGGTTGTTGTTTGATGATGTTGAGGCCTTGGTTGTTGTTTGACGATGTTGAGGCCTTGGTTGTTGTTTGATGATGTTGAGGCCTTGGTTGTTGTTTGACGATGTTGAGGCCTTGGTTGTTGTTTGATGATGTTGAGGCCTTGGTTGTTGTTTGACGATGTTGAGGCCTTGGTTGTTGTTTGACGATGTTGAGGCCTTGGTTGTTGTTTGACGATGTTGAGGCCTTGGTTGTTGTTTGACGATGTTGAGGCCTTGGTTGTTGTTTGACGATGTTGAGGCCTTGGTTGTTGTTTGACGATGTTGAGGCCTTGGTTGTTGTTTGACGATGTTGAGGCCTTGGTTGTTGTTTGACGATGTTGAGGCCTTGGTTGTTGTTTGACGATGTTGAGGCCTTGGTTGTTGTTTGACGATGTTGAGGCCTTGGTTGTTGTTTGATGATGTTGAGGCCTTGGTTGTTGTTTGATGATGTTGAGGCCTTGGTTGTTGTTTGATGATGTTGAGGCCTTGGTTGTTGTTTGATGATGTTGAGGCCTCTCCTGCGTCATGACTAATTTAGGATACGGTATATCACGGTTTTCTCTGTTTGATGAGATTAATACTGTCAGCTGGTGATTTGTATTCTAATCGTCTGTGGAATGTGACTCACCTTAATTCTTCCATCGGCTCAGAAACTGTAACACAGGTTGTCCAGAAAATCACTACAAATAGAAATGAAAGTGTTGAGTCTCCCATGCAGTGCGGGGTCGTCCCGTCTCCTGCACAAGGTGCGTCTGGTATGACACCGGTTCCCTTCCGTTCTTCACCCCCATATACCCGACCACTGGGGGCTTCCCCTTCATTTTTTTGTGAGATCTGTACTAGACGGTCAGAGCTGGTGCAGGAATCCATTACCATCCGGGCTTTCTAAAATGGCTTTAG
Organism: Staurois parvus; assembly: GCF_062004578.1. Lineage (NCBI taxonomy): Eukaryota > Metazoa > Chordata > Amphibia > Anura > Ranidae > Staurois > Staurois parvus. Next base: position 128,788 of record NW_028319621.1, on the reverse strand, counting down.
ATAATCGTCACTTTGGAAAATATACAACCCTCTTCAGGGATCTGTTTTCACTTGATTAGCTTCCAATAACAAATTGGACCCCAGTCCATCCTATGTATGAGTGTATGGCACTACCGGTTTCCATATCCCTGTACGTTTTGTTCCCAGATAACACATCTAAACGTTTTTTGAATTTATCAACACTACCTGCTGCAACTCCAACTATGGAAGGGAGTTCCATATCCTTATTGCTCTAAAGCCAGCCATAGGTGGTGCATTTTTCTTTCCTGCAACCATGTGTTGGAGGAAAGAAAATCACTTGATTCCCCCATCAACACAGTCAGTATTGATGGGGGAATCTCTCCATCTGAGCTATTGGGTTCTCCTGTTAGGGGGAAGCATCCGTACCCGAGGACCTCCATCCCCTCGTACCCGAGGTCCTCCACCCCCTCGTACCCGAGGTCCTCCATCCCCCATAACTGATCTCCTCCATCCCCCTTATTACTTTTGTTGCCCTTCTCTGGACTCTCTCCAGTTCCAGCACATCCTTCCTGAGGAAGGATGGACCACATACTCCAGATGTTTTACAGACGTTTACTGAGAAGTTAACCAAGGTAACATCATTGACAGTGACATATATCACACTGACATGGACAGATACAGATGGTCAGCATTATACAGAAGTAGCAATAATGTAATGACAAGTTGTAAAGATTTAGGAAATGTTAAGAGAAGGTCCCCATCATAGAGTCCACTATATGATCTTCTAGGTAGATGGAGGGATCCGGAGTCCTGTTAAGATAAGGTCCCCATCATAGAGTCCACTATATGATCTTCTAGGTAGATGGAGGGATCCGGAGTCCTGTTAAGATAAGGTCCCCATCGTAGAGTCCACTATATGATCTTCTAGGTAGATGGAGGGATCCGGAGTCCTGTTAAGATAAGGTCCCCATCGTAGAGTCCACTATATGATCTTCTAGGTAGATGGAGGGATCCGGAGTCCTGTTAGGATAAGGTCCCCATCGTAGAGTCCACTATATGATCTTCTAGGTAGATGGAGGGATCTGGAGTCCTGTTAAGATAAGGTCCCCATCGTAGAGTCCACTATATGATCTTCTAGGTAGATGGAGGGATCCGGAGTCCTGTTAAGATAAGGTCCCCATCGTAGAGTCCACTATATGATCTTCTAGGTAGATGGAGGGATCCGGAGTCCTGTTAAGATAAGGTCCCCATCGTAGAGTCCACTATATGATCTTCTAGGTAGATGGAGGGATCCGGAGTCCTGGTTGTCTTACAAGTGCAGCTAACGGGTATTGATAAAAAAAAAAATCAAGGATGATTTATAAAATGTGTGGTGAGAAGAATATAGTTCGAAGAGGTGGATGTTGAGACTTCATAAAAAAGGAGAAAGTGGGGAGTAAGGGTGCAAGAGGCACAGGGGTGGAGGGAAGGGGTCCCAGGGGGTCAGCGCTCTGTAAAGCTAAATGGACAATACAGAGTCCTCAAGTTGTGACGATTGGGAACAGAATATCCAAGATTGCCAAATGAGAAGAAATTTTGTGTGGGAATTTTCTGATTTTGTTCATCCTGTAGAATGAATATAATTGAACAGATTCATCCGTCCACGCCATATATCACAAAGGATGAATCTTCGACTCTTGTGTTCTGACAACTGCCACCGGCCTCTTTTAGAATATCCGAGTGGCTGCATGTGATTGGATGATGCAGCTGTTGTTCCGCTGACGATTTTCTCCCTGGCACCTTTGATTTTTCAGTGGAAGGATGTGGGTACCAATGGCCACCCACAAAGCTGAATGTGATCAGCGTACGCCAATCAGAGGAAGTGCCTTTAGATTTGTGTATAGAAATACGGCAAACCAAACAATAAAATGTGGGAAAACCACTTTTAAGTGTAAAGACTAATTTGGGGAATGGTTAGACCTTCTGCCAAGTATTTTGCGATCTGCGTCCCTGCTGAGAGGATTCACCCTCCATTTGTCCTGGTGACCATTGTTACCAAGACAGAAAGTAAGAGGAAATATGAAATTTGTGGGGAAATCTTCCAATGGAAAAGATGTTGTTGTGACAACTCTCTAAGATGGGAAATCCTCTCTTTTCCGGTGGTTTCCTCTCCTCTGTTACATCTCCAAGACAGAAGGTGATGGGAAAGCTCCATAGCAGGATACATAGAACAAAAAAAAAAACACCCGATAGGGGTTCTAATCCTTCCCTACTCTAAAAAAAAAAAATGTTTTGTCTCTACATACACTCTCAGAAAATAGGCAGCGCTATCTGTTGTGATGATTTTATGAGTGAAACCACCGCGTGGCATCGTAATACGAGAGCAGCGAACTGATCTCTTATAGCTCAGAATTGGCCCAGAGCCTGTCTGCAATGTAGACACAGAACATTATATAATTGTCGGTGGAAATCTTACGTTCTCCCTGTAATCATATACTATACATTTCTCTTTGTATACGTCAATGAAAGGGATTTTGTTTCATAAATAAAGCCACTGTACTTTTACTTTTTATTCTACATTTGTGAACCACACCTAATGGTTGCTGAAATTCGAGGAGATAGGCAAGACTTCTAAAGGTGCTGAATGTCCATACCCAATGTGTGATCTCTCCAAACATCTAGTGTCCTCTGGGGGATCTTCCTAACCTTCCTCTACTGTCTTCAGTATAATCTTCCCGACCTTCCTCTACTGTCCTCAGTATAATCTTCCCGACCGTCCTCAGCGTAATCTTCCTGTCCTTCCTTCAGTGTCCTCGGTGTGATCTTCCCGACCTTCCTCTAGTGTCCTCGGTGTGATCTTCCCAACCTTCCTCTAGTGTCCTCAGTGTGATCTTCCCGACCTTCCTCTAGTGTCCTCGGTGTGATCTTCCCGACCTTCCTCTAGTGACCTCGGTGTGATCTTCCCGACCTTCCTCTAGTGTCCTCGGTGTGATCTTTCCGACCTTCCTCTAGTGTCCTCGGTGTGATCTTCCCGACCTTCCTCTAGTGTCCATGGTGCGATCTTCCCTACCTTTCTCTAGTTGTCTCAGTATGATCTTCCCGACCTTCCTCTAGTGTCCTCGGTGTGATCTTCCCGACCTTCCTCTAGTGTCCTCGGTGTGATCTTCCTGACCTTCCTCTTGTGTCCTCGGTGTGATCTTCCTGACCTTCCTCTTCTGTCCTCGGTGTGATCTTCCCGACCTTCCTCTGGTGTCCTCGGTATGATCTTCCTGACCTTCCTCTGGTGTCCTCGGTATGATATTCCTGACCTTCCTCTGGTGTCCTCGGTATGATCTTCCCGACCTTCCTCTGGTGTCCTCGGTATGATCTTCCCAGCCTTCCTCTAGTGTCCTCGGTGTGATCTTCCCGACCTTCCTCTAGTGTCCTCGGTGTGATCTTTCTGACCTTCCTCTGGTGTCCTTGGTGTGATCTTTCTGACCTTCCTCTAGTGTCCTCGGTGTGATCTTCCCGACCTTCCTCTAGTGTCCTCGGTGTGATCTTCCCGACCTTCCTCTAGTGACCTCGGTGTGATCTTCCCGACCTTCCTCTAGTGTCCTCGGTGTGATCTTTCCGACCTTCCTCTAGTGTCCTCGGTGTGATCTTTCCGACCTTCCTCTAGTGTCCTCGGTGTGATCTTCCCGACCTTCCTCTAGTGTCCATGGTGCGATCTTCCCTACCTTTCTCTAGTTGTCTCAGTATGATCTTCCCGACCTTCCTCTAGTGTCCTCGGTGTGATCTTCCCGACCTTCCTCTAGTGTCCTCGGTGTGATCTTCCTGACCTTCCTCTTGTGTCCTCGGTGTGATCTTCCTGACCTTCCTCTTGTGTCCTCGGTGTGATCTTCCCGACCTTCCTCTGGTGTCCTCGGTATGATCTTCCTGACCTTCCTCTGGTGTCCTCGGTATGATCTTCCTGACCTTCCTCTGGTGTCCTCGGTATGATCTTCCCGACCTTCCTCTGGTGTCCTCGGTATGATCTTCCCAGCCTTCCTCTAGTGTCCTCGGTGTGATCTTCCCGACCTTCCTCTAGTGTCCTCGGTGTGATCTTTCTGACCTTCCTCTGGTGTCCTTGGTGTGATCTTTCTGACCTTCCTCTAGTGTCCTCGGTGTGATCTTTCTGACCTTCCTCTAGTGTCCTCGGTGTGATCTTTCTGACCTTCCTCTAGTGTCCTTGGTGTGATCTATCTGACCCTCCTCTAGTTTCCTTGGTGTGATCTTTCTGACCCTCCTCTAGTTTCCTCGGTGTGATCTTTCTGACCCTCCTCTAGTTTCCTCGGTGTGATCTTTCTGACCTTCCTCTAGTGTCCTCGGTGTGATCTTTCTGACCTTCCTGTAGTGTCCTCGGTGTGATCTTTCTGACCTTCCTCTAGTGTCCTCGGTGTGATCTTTCTGACCTTCCTGTAGTGTCCTCGGTGTGATCTTTCTGACCTTCCTCTAGTTTCCTCGGTGTGATCTTTCTGACCTTCCTCTAGTGTCCTCGGTGTGATCTTTCTGACCTTCCTGTAGTGTCCTCGGTGTGATCTTTCTGACCTTCCTCTAGTTTCCTCGGTGTGATCTTTCTGACCTTCCTCTAGTGTCCTCGGTGTGATCTTTCTGACCTTCCTCTAGTGTCCTCGGTGTGATCTTTCTGACCTTCCTCTAGTGTCCTCGGTGCAATCTGACAATATAGTTGGCAGAGAAGTTAGAGTGTCAGCTCTGTGGTTTAGCTTTTTTCCAGCTGCAAAAGTAGAAGCTGAATAGTGTTGGAGACCAGCTGCCTCCAGAATTCTTTCAGTTTTTGCATGGTTGCTGGCAGGCAGGTTTGCCAACCCAAAATGTATTTTTTTGACAAGACAACTGCCGAAAAAAATCAGACAGCTTAAAGCAACCCTTTACTTTGCCAGTGCTAACAGAAACCGCTGCAAAATGTGAGCTGTTCAGCTTATAAACTACTGCAGGAAGTACATGGAGTTCTCCAGCCTGTCCCCAGAGTCCCAGTTTTTCCCCCGTTGGGCACTGCTATCGTTCCTCTCTCACAATGTAGAGAAGATGAAGCCAGGCTGTCATTTCCAGCCTGTAGGTCAACAGTACTGCAGAAGCTCAGGCCTTTTCTGGGGCCTGGATGATACCACCTTTGGCACCCCAGAGGAACATCAAGCATGCAAAACAGAAGTACACCTCAGTCAATCTCCCTGTTCACACAGTGACATCTCAGACTATATCTAGCCCCTAATCAAGCTAAGAGCAAACACATGGCTGAGACCTGTGTGCAGATGTACTAGGGTTTTGCAGCCTGAAGGTCAAGGACACCTCTTTCCTCCCTGGGACCAGGCCATTAGAGGTTATGTCAGCAACCGGGCTAATAGACATGAAGAGCTTAGCTGTTGTCCTTTGACAAAAAGCCAAATGTGCATATCTGTGTATCATTTTAATCTGCTTAGGCTGCATGTTTTGGGGGCAAAAAGTGATGTAACATCTGGTGATCCACATAATGAAGGTATCACTAGGGGCCCCATTTATAAAGCAGCCGTCTGGTCTTACCACAATGGTGAGCTCTACAAATGTATATTGTGCTTCACCTTTCTTAGACAAGCAAATCGCTATCCAAACGAATGAGAAAGAGAAATTCAGATGGAGAGCCAAGTCAGGTGACCTGTCCAAGTCCTGGGGTTACTGTCCTTCAGTCAGGGAGTTCTCTTTGCAGCATTAAAGCCCACCCTTGCAGTGGGGACCCCCATAGTGCAAGAGTTATGTCTAGTGGAGAGAAGAGGTCCTATCACTTACACCCCGCACCGTCAAGCTCCAGTGCCCTCCTCCTCTGTCTGGAACTCCAGTCTGTGGGTGGAGCCTCATTACTTCACATACAGTACCGAGACATTACCCCGTATGGGACACTGAGGAGGGTAGGGTGCAACCAGAACCGGTCATACAAAGCAGGCTGCGCGGGACTAGTCGCAGTGCTGGAGGGAGCCTGCTAAAAAGAGGAGTAAGGTAAGTACTTCATCATTTTCCACATACTAATCAAGCAATTAATCCTTGCAGTGCAGAAAAGGGGAGGGGCCAAGGGTTTTTTTTTCTTAGTGTTGGGCTACCAAACGTTCATTTTGTGGTGTCCAGCGCACAGCAGATAGTGGTATCCACTCTTGTGCTCGTAGAATGGGAATAGAATAGAGTTCAAGCACATCCCCATAATGATACCCAACCATCCCCAATAATGATGTTGTCCAGTTGTGATGGTGGTTGTTACTGGCCTGGACAGGAGGACATCACACTGTGGGGAGCTCTGTGATTTGGGGATAAACCTCAATATTTGGGAACACGGGATCCTGTTTATTCATAGTCCTGAGTATTGTTGCTGCTCAGAGGACTAATGCTTACAGGAAAGGATTCTGCACTTTATGGACACCCATTTTTTTCATGGACTTTATGGACACCCATTTTGTTCATGGACTTTATGGACACCCATTTTGTTCATGGACTTTATGGACACCCATTTTTTTCATGGACTTTATGGACACCCATTTTTTTCATGGACTTTATGGACACCCATTTTGTTCATGGACTTTATGGACACCCATTTTGTTCATGGACTTTATGGACACCCATTTTGTTCATGGACTTTATGGACACCCATTTTGTTCATGGACTTTATGGACACACATTTTGTTCATGGACTTTATGGACACCCATTTTGTTCATGGACTTTATGGACACCCATTTTTTTCATGGACTTTCTGGACACCCATTTTGTTTATGGACTTTATGGACACCCATTTTTTTTCATGGACTTTATGGACACCCACTTTTTTCATGGACTTTATGGACACCCATTTTTTTTCATGGACTTTATGGACACAATAAATTTTACAAGTTTTTCAAACTATCTGTAAACCCGGACAATTGGTGACCCTCGCTAGCCAGCTAAGTCACTCACTGGCTCCTTGTATCTCCTATTTCTCTGGGACCCCAATGGAGGGAGTCTCCACCTCTAACAAGTAGTCGTAGGTTTTCACAAAGACAAGTGATGGTTTTCTGCTTCCCCTAATGGACTCTCAGCAATGTAAATGAAAGGAAATCATTGCGGAACTCAGCTGCAGGATATGGACACATTGCGGTCGCCTCGTGTCGGGATGTGTCGTCACAAACTGCAAGAGAAAAATCCAGAATAATGTAGATGTACGAAGTCAGCAAGTCAATTCAACCCACAGCTACAAACTAACATGAATGTTCATTCTAGATGATTGTGAATGTTTATGGAGAAGAGGGAAGTGGTCAGACTTTGTCAGATCCCAGCCAAGCTGAAATGACCTAACATGGCTGATAGTTTCTCTAAGTCCGGTATCTGCAGTGATCTGCCACCAACAATCCATATAGAGATTGAAGGCCAAAATTGTCCAGTTTAGGTGACAATCGTGTGATAACTATGGGGGCCTTTTAAGAGAACCTCTACTGTGGAAGCTGAGCCCAAAAACGTCAAACAGAGGGCAAAGGACCAGGCCTGTGGTCTGCTGCCTGTTGTCTCCCTGTGACTGAACCTTTCCCCCTTACTGACTTACATGCTTTGTGTCTCTCTGTGGAGGTGGCCATCTTGGTAGAGGCAAGGCTTTGCTTCCTCATTTTAGAGCTGCCCCACGATAACTGAGATCTTTAACTGACTTATCATGGCCTGTTCTGTACTGTATCTCAGCGTGGAGGTGGCCATCTTTGTAGAGGCAGGGCTTTGCTTCCTTGTGCCAGAGCTGCCCCCCCCCCCCCCCCCAGGACTGGGGATTTGTTACTGACTTACCATGGCCTGTTCTGTATTGTGTCTCTGTATGAGGGCAGCCATCTTGGTAGAAGCAAGGCTTTGCTTCCTCATGCCATGAGCTCCCCCCAGATAATTGTGGATCTGTTTCAGACTTTCCATGCCCTGTTCTGTATTGTATCTCTGTATGAGGGCAGCCATATTGGTAAGGCAAGGTTTTGCTTCCTCATGCAAGAGTTGCCCCCCAATGATTGGGGATCTGTTATGGACTTACAATGCCTTGTTCTGTACTGTGTCTCTGTATGAGAGCAGCCATCTTGGTAGAGGCAGGGCTTTGCTTGCTTATGCCAGAGCTGCCGCCCAATGATTGGGTATCTGTTACTGACTTACCATGGTTTGTTCTGTGCTGTATCTTTCTGTGTGGAGGCGGCCATCTTGGTAGAGGCAGGGTTTTGCTTCCTTATGTCAGTGCTGCCCCCCTGCTGACTGGAGATCTGATAATTGGTTCCGTAATAGTCAAGAAGGAACAGATATCATAGATCCATGAAATGGATAAATTAGAATGTGCACTGCAGGTCCTCAGATATGGCTTCCTCTCCAGCAAGGAGAACAGTGAGCAGCACGGAAGTGACTCCAACTCTCATTCCAGATTTCCTGAGACCAGTAGTCAGAGCCGGCAGTGCCTTAAATGATCTCAAACTGCAGATATACACCTCTGAGACGCTACATACAGGAGAGCCTCTGCACAGTCCTGTGGCTGTGAATTTCTGTATTGTAGGAAACATCTTCTCCTTTCCGGTTCTGTAGCCCTCTCCGGTCCTGTAGCCCTCACCTCTCCGGTCCTGTAGCCCTCTCCGGTCCTGTAGCCCTCTCCTCTCCGGTCCTGTAGCCCTCTCCTCTCTGGTCCTGTAGCCCTCTCCTCTCCGGTCCTGTAGTCTTCTCTCCGGTCCTGTAGTCTTCTCCTCTCTTGTTCTGTAGTCCTCTCCTCTCCGGTCCTGTAGCCCTCTCCTCTCCGGTCCTGTAGCCCTCACCTCTCCGGTCCTGTAGCCCTCACCTCTCCGGTCCTGTAGCCCTCACCTCTCCGGTTCTGTAGTCCTCTCCTCTCCGGTCCTGTAGTCCTCTCCTCTCCGGTCCTGTAGTCCTCTTCTCTCCGGTCCTGTAGTCCTCTTCTCTCCGGTCCTGTAGTCCTCTTCTCTCCGGTCCTGTAGTCCTCTCCGGTCCTGTAGTCCTCTCCGGTCCTGTAGTCCTCTCTTCTCCGGTTCTGTAGTCCTCTCTTCTCCGGTTCTGTAGTCCTCTCCGGTTCTGTAGTCCTCTCCGGTCCTGTAGCCCTCTCCTCTCCGGTCCTGTAGCCCTCACCTCTCCGGTCCTGTAGCCCTCACCTCTCCGGTCCTGTAGCCCTCACCTCTCCGGTCCTGTAGCCCTCACCTCTCCGGTCCTGTAGCCCTCACCTCTCCGGTCCTGTAGCCCTCACCTCTCCGGTCCTGTAGCCCTCACCTCTCCGGTCCTGTAGCCCTCTCCTCTCCGGTCCTGTAGTCCTCTCCGGTCCTGTAGCCCTATCCTTTCCGGTTCTGTAGTCCTCTCCGGTTCTGTAGTCCTCTCCTCTCCGGTCCTGTAGCCCTCTCCTCTCCGGTCCTGTAGCCCTCTCCTCTCCGGTCCTGTAGCCCTCTCCTCTCCGGTCCTGTAGCCCTCTCCTCTCCGGTCCTGTAGCCCTCTCCTCTCCGGTCCTGTAGCCCTCTCCTCTCCGGTCCTGTAGCCCTCACCTCTCCGGTCCTGTAGCCCTCACCTCTCCGGTCCTGTAGTCCTCTCCGGTCCTGTAGTCCTCTCCGGTCCTGTAGCCCTCTCCGGTCCTGTAGCCCTATCCTTTCCGGTTCTGTAGTCCTCTCCGGTCCTGTAGCCCTCTCCTCTCCGGTCCTGTAGCCCTCTCCTCTCCGGTCCTGTAGTCCTCTCCGGTCCTGTAGCCCTCTCCTCTCCGGTCCTGTAGCCCTCTCCTCTCCGGTTCTGTAGTCCTCTCCAGTTCTGTAGTCCTCATAGATAACTGATGAGTGCAGCACAGAGAGAGCGCTCAGGAAGTTGTACGCCGACATGATTTCTGGCAGGATCAGCAGTTCATTCTTTGCACTTCTTGAACAGATATACCGAGTGTTAAAGGCGTTCAGTATTTCACAGACCTAAAGGGACCAACCGAGAGAAGTCCATTGTTGGGGCCCCTTAAATCGAGGTGCGCCGTTGCCTTGGCTTGTAGGGCGATATATTCGGGGACCTGCGGATGGATTCTTCTGTCCTTTGTAAATAAATAGACTCCAGGCTGATTGTTTTCCTGCGGGGTGGAAGTTTGGATCTCGCGGTGGAAGTTTGGATCTCGCGGTGGAAGTTTGGATCTCTGCGGTGGAAGTTTGGATCTCTGCGGTGGAAGTTTGGATCTCTGCGGTGGAAGTTTGGATCTTTGAGGTGGAAGTTTGGATCTCTGCGGTGGAAGTTTGAATCTCTGCGGTGGAAGTTTGGATCTCGCGGTGGAAGTTTGGATCTCGCGGTGGAAGTTTGGATCTCTGCGGTGGAAGTTTGGATCTCTGCGGTGGAAGTTTGGATCTCTGCGGTGGAAGTTTGGATCTTTGAGGTGGAAGTTTGGATCTCTGCGGTGGAAGTTTGAATCTCTGCGGTGGAAGTTTGGATCTTTGAGGTGGAAGTTTGGATCTCTACGGTGGAAGTTTGGATCTCTGCGGTGGAAGTTTGAATCTCTGCGGTGGAAGTTTGGATCTTTGAGGTGGAAGTTTGGATCTCTGCGGTGGAAGTTTGGATCTCGCGGTGGAAGTTTGGATCTCTGCGGTGGAAGTTTGGATCTCGCGGTGGAAGTTTGGATCTCGCGGTGGAAGTTTGAATCTCTGCGGTGGAAGTTTGAATCTCTGCGGTGGAAGTTTGGATCTCTGCGGTGGAAGTTTGGATCTTTGCGGTGGAAGTTTGGATCTTTGAGGTGGAAGTTTGGATCTTTGAGGTGGAAGTTTGGATCTCTGCGGTGGAAGTTTGAATCTCTGCGGTGGAAGTTTGGATCTTTGAGGTGGAAGTTTGGATCTCTACGGTGGAAGTTTGGATCTTTGAGGTGGAAGTTTGGATCTCTGCGGTGGAAGTTTGGATCTCTGCGGTGGAAGTTTGGATCTCTGCGGTGGAAGTTTGGATCTCTGCGGTGGAAGTTTGAATCTCTGCGGTGGAAGTTTGGATCTCTGCGGTGGAAGTTTGGATCTCTGCGGTGGAAGTTTGAATCTCTGCGGTGGAAGTTTGGATCTCTGCGGTGGAAGTTTGAATCTCTGCGATGGAAGTTTGGATCTTTGCGGTGGAAGTTTGGATCTCGCGGTGGAAGTTTGGATCTCTGCGGTGGAAGTTTGGATCTCTGCGGTGGAAGTTTGGATCTCGAGATGGAAGTTTGGATCTTTGTGGTGGAAGTTTGAATCTCTGCGATGGAAGTTTGGATCTCTGCGGTGGAAGTTTGGATCTCTGCGGTGGAAGTTTGGATCTCTGCGGTGGAAGTTTGGATCTCTGCGGTGGAAGTTTGGATCTCTGCGGTGGAAGTTTGGATCTCTGCGGTGGAAGTTTGGATCTTTGAGGTGGAAGTTTGGATCTTTGAGGTGGAAGTTTGGATCTCTGCGGTGGAAGTTTGAATCTCTGCGGTGGAAGTTTGGATCTTTGAGGTGGAAGTTTGGATCTCTACGGTGGAAGTTTGGATCTCTGCGGTGGAAGTTTGAATCTCTGCGGTGGAAGTTTGGATCTTTGAGGTGGAAGTTTGGATCTCTGCGGTGGAAGTTTGGATCTCGCGGTGGAAGTTTGGATCTCTGCGGTGGAAGTTTGGATCTCGCGGTGGAAGTTTGGATCTCGCGGTGGAAGTTTGAATCTCTGCGGTGGAAGTTTGAATCTCTGCGGTGGAAGTTTGGATCTCTGCGGTGGAAGTTTGGATCTTTGCGGTGGAAGTTTGGATCTTTGAGGTGGAAGTTTGGATCTTTGAGGTGGAAGTTTGGATCTCTGCGGTGGAAGTTTGAATCTCTGCGGTGGAAGTTTGGATCTTTGAGGTGGAAGTTTGGATCTCTACGGTGGAAGTTTGGATCTTTGAGGTGGAAGTTTGGATCTCTGCGGTGGAAGTTTGGATCTCTGCGGTGGAAGTTTGAATCTCTGCGGTGGAAGTTTGGATCTCTGCGGTGGAAGTTTGGATCTCTGCGGTGGAAGTTTGAATCTCTGCGGTGGAAGTTTGGATCTCTGCGGTGGAAGTTTGAATCTCTGCGATGGAAGTTTGGATCTTTGCGGTGGAAGTTTGGATCTCGCGGTGGAAGTTTGGATCTCTGCGGTGGAAGTTTGGATCTCTGCGGTGGAAGTTTGGATCTCGAGATGGAAGTTTGGATCTTTGCGGTGGAAGTTTGAATCTCTGCGATGGAAGTTTGGATCTCTGCGGTGGAAGTTTGGATCTCTGCGGTGGAAGTTTGGATCTCTGCGGTGGAAGTTTGGATCTCTGCGGTGGAAGTTTGGATCTCTGCGGTGGAAGTTTGGATCTCTGCGGTGGAAGTTTGGATCTCTGCGGTGGAAGTTTGGATCTCTGCGGTGGAAGTTTGGATCTCGCGGTGGAAGTTTGGATCTCGCGGTGGAAGTTTGGATCTCTGCGGTGGAAGTTTGGATCTCGCGGTGGAAGTTTGGATCTGTGCGGTGGAAGTTTGGATCTCGCGGTGGAAGTTTGGATCTCTGCGGTGGAAGTTTGGATCTCTGCGGTGGAAGTTTGGATCTCTGCGGTGGAAGTTTGGATCTCTGCGATGGAAGTTTGGATCTTTGCGGTGGAAGTTTGGATCTCTGCGGTGGAAGTTTGGATCTTTGCGGTGGAAGTTTGGATCTCTGCGGTGGAAGTTTGGATCTCTGCGGTGGAAGTTTGGATCTCTGCGGTGGAAGTTTGGATCTCTGCGGTGGAAGTTTGAGTCTCGGAATAGATTCCGCCGACATTCCCGAAAGAAACAATATTTGTGTAACCTCGGCCCGGAGAACACGCATGCCTCCATCTTATGTTCATTGGCAGTACGTCGGGGACATGGTGGCAGCGGGGGACGCCTCACTCTGCTTGGGGAGTCAGGAATGTCTCTCATTGGACGGTCAGGATAGTTGGGGGTCACATTTCTGCACAAGAATTTGGGAAATGTTACACCATGACGGCCAAGAATGACTACAGCTCTGTTATCACTGCAATGCTGAGCTCTGGTGTGTGCGGGACCCCCGGAGATGGGGGGAGGGGGGCAAGAGTGAAGAAGGGGGCTGCTATTGCTGACCTCCTCAAAATGAGAGATTCCCCCCTGTTGTTCTGGACCCCCCCTCCCCCCCACTCATTAAAGTGTATGTCAACCCTAACAATGAACTTCTCGTTTGTTGCCTTTTCAGTCTGAGATTTATCCCATTCAAACATATTTGTTGGATAACTGAAAACGTACCTGTTGATCCTGCCAGAAATCTTGTGAGAGAACTTCCTGTGCTCTGTGCTGCACCATCATCATTCTGAATTCTTTCTGACAACTACCGAACACCTTCCCCCATTTTATTGAGGAGAGAAGGAGATGTTCTGTAGTCCTAACACACACTATATTGCCCCAAGTATTGGGCCGCTGGCCTTCCCCCACACATGACCTTTCATGGCCCCCCAGTCTTAGTCTGTAGGGTTCAATATTGAGTTGGCCCCGCCCTTTCCACGCACATTACCTTTAATGGCCTCCCAGTCTTAGTCCGTAGGGTTCAATATTGAGTTGGCCCCGCCCTTTCCCCCGCACATGACCTGTAATGGCCCTCCCAGTCTTAGTCCGTAGGGTTCAATATTGAGTTGGCCCCGCCCTTTCCCCCGCACATGACCTGTAATGGCCCTCCCAGTCTTAGTCCTTAGGGTTCAATATTGAGTTGGCCCCGCCCTTTTCCCCGCACATAACCTGTAATGGCCCCCAGTCTTAGTCCGTAGGGTTCAATATTGAGTTGACCCCGCCCTTTACCCCGCACATGACCTGTAATGGCCCTCCTAGTCTTGGTCCGTAGGGTTCAATATTGAGTTGGCCCCGCCCTTTCCACACACATGACCTTTAATGGCCCCCCAGTCTTAGTCCGTAGGGTTCAATATTGAGTTGGCCCCGCCCTTTCCCCCCCACACATGACCTGTAATGGCCCCCCAGTCTTAGTCCGTAGGGTTCAATATTGAGTTGGCCCCGCCCTTTCCACGCACATGACCTTTAATGCCTCCCCAGTCTTAGTCCGTAGGGTTCAATATTGAGTTGGCCCCGCCCTTTCCACACACATGACCTTTAATGGCCCCCCAGTCTTAGTCCGTAGGGTTCAATATTGAGTTGGCCCCGCCCTTTCCACGCACATGACCTTTAATGCCTCCCCAGTCTTAGTCCGTAGGGTTCAATATTGAGTTGGCCCCGCCCTTTCCACGCACATGACCTTTAATGCCTCCCCAGTCTTAGTCCGTAGGGTTCAATATTGAGTTGGCCCCGCCCTTTCCACACACATGACCTTTAATGGCCCCCCAGTCTTAGTCCGTAGGGGTCAATATTGAGTTGGCCCCGCCCTTTCCACACACATGACCTTTAATGGCCCCCCAGTCTTAGTCCGTAGGGTTCAATATTGGGTTGGCCCCGCCCTTTGCAGCTATAACAGCTTCAACTCTTCTGGGAAGGCCGTCCACAAGGTTTAGGAGGGTGTCTATGGGAAGGTTGGACCATTCTTCCAGAAGCACATTTGTCAGGTCAGGCACTGATGTCGGGGGAGGGGCACTGATGTCGGGGGAGGGGCACTGATGTCGGGGGAGGAGGCCTGGCTCGCAGTCTCCGCTCTAATTCATCCCAAAGGTGTTCTATGGGGTTGAGGTCAGGACTCTGTGCAGGACAGTCAAGTTCCTCCACCCCAAACTGGCTCCTCCATGTCTTTATGGACCTTGCTTTGTGCACTGGGGGGCAGTCATGTTGGAACAGGAAGGGGCCATCCCCAAACTCCTCCCACAAAGTTGGGAGCATGAAATTGTCCAACATGTTGCCTTAAGAGTTCCCTTCACTAGAACTAGGGGGCCAAGCCCCACCCCTGAAAAACAACCCCCCACCATAATCCCCCCTCCACCAAACTGTACACTTGGCACAATGCAGTCAGGCAAGTACCGTTCTCCTGGCCACTGCCAAACCCAGACATGTCCATCGGATGGCCAGACAGAGAAGTGTGATTGGTCACTCCGGAGAACACGTCTCCCCTGCTCTAGAGTCCAGTGGCGGCGTGCTTTACACCACGGCATCCGACGCTTTGCATTGCACTTGGTGATGGAAGGCTTGGATGCAGCTGCTCGGCCATGGAAACCCATTCCATGAAGCTCTCTACGCACTGTTGTTGGGCTCATCTGAAGGCCACACCAAGTTTGGAGGTCTTTAGCTATTGACTCTGCAGACAGTTGGTGACTTCTGCGCACTGTGCGCTTCAGCATGCGCTGACCCCGCCCTGTCATGTGACGTGGCCTACCACTTGGTGGCTGAGTGGCTGTTGTTCCCAGTGGCTTCCACTTTGTTATAATCCCACTAACAGCTGAGCGTGGAATATTTAGTAGCCAGGAAATGTCACGGATGGACTTATTGCCCAGGTGGCCACCTATCACGGGACCACGCTTGGAGTCACTGAGCTCCTGAGAGCGACCCATTCTTTCACCAATGTTTGTAGAA
Organism: Staurois parvus; assembly: GCF_062004578.1. Classification (NCBI taxonomy): domain Eukaryota; kingdom Metazoa; phylum Chordata; class Amphibia; order Anura; family Ranidae; genus Staurois; species Staurois parvus. Next base: position 113,389 of record NW_028319621.1, on the reverse strand, counting down.
GCCGTCTGCATGCCTAGGGGCTTGATTGTATACACCTGTGTCCATGGAGGGGATTGGAACACCTGAATCACATGATATGGAGGGGATTGGAACACCTGAATCACATGATATGGAGGGGATTGGAACACCTGAATCACATGATATGGAGGGGATTGCAACACCTGAATCACATGATATGGAGGGGATTGGAACACCTGAATCACATGATATGGAGGGGATTGGAACACCTGAATCACATGATATGGAAGGGTTTGGAACACCTGAATCACATGATTTGGAGGGTGGGGCCAATACTTTTGGCAATATAGTGTACTTCCTGTCCTATGGTGACAACGCTGCTCCTCCATACACTACAGTGAGCCAGGAAGTATGTTACTGGCAGTATCAACAGGTACAATTAGTGGAAAAAAGTTCTGAACAATGTTGGTGTCAGTGGGAGGAATAGTGCCCCATCATTGGTGTCAGTGGGAGGAATAGTGCCCCATCATTGGTGTCAGTGGGAGGAATAGTGCCCCATCATTGGTGTCAGTGGGAGGAATAGTGCCCCATCATTGGTGTCAGTGGGAGGAATAGTGCCCCATCATTGGTGTCAGTGGGAGGAATAGTGCCCCATCATTGGTATCATTGGGGGGAATAGTGCCCCATCATTGGTGTCAGTGGGAGGAATAGTGCCCCATCATTGGTGTCAGTGGGAGGAATAGCGCCCCATCATTGGTGTCAGTGGGAGGAATAGTGCCCTATCATTGGTGTCAGTGGGAGGAATAGCGTCCCATCATTGGTGTCAGTGGGAGGAATAGTGCCCCATCGTTGGTATCAGTGGGAGGAATAGCGTCCCATCATTGGTGTCAGTGGGAGGAATAGTGCCCCATCATTGGTGTCAGTGGGAGGAATAGTGACCCATCCTTGGTGTCAGTGGGAGGAATAGTGCCCCATCATTGGTGTCAGTGGGAGGAATAGTGCCCCATCATTGGTGTCAGCGGGAGGAATAGTGCCCCATCATTGGTGTCAGTGGGAGGAATAGTGCCCCATCATTGGTATTAGTGGGAGGAATAGTGTCCCATCATTGGTGTCAGCGGGAGGAATAGTGCCCCATCATTGGTATTAGTGGGAGGAATAGCGCCCCATCATTGGTGTTAGTGGGAGGAATAGTGCCCCATCATTGGTGTCAGTGGGAGGTATAGTGTCCCATCATTGGTGTCAGTGGGAGGAATAGTGCCCCATCATTGGTGTCAGTGGAGGAATAGTGCCCCATCATTGGTGTCAGTGGGAGGAATAGCGTCCCATCATTGGTGTCAGTGGGAGGAATAGCGTCCCATCATTGGTGTCAGTGGGAGCCACTGAGCCACTAACAGCTGCCTCTGGGGGCCAATCAACAAACATCCATTTTTTTTGTATTTTGGGTTTTTATTTTTTTATGACGTTGAGTATACAGACTCCAAGTGTATTAACCCACACAGGGGAAGAACAAACATACCACATGCAATATCATGTGACTGACAGTAGTGAGGGCTGTTATATCGGGAAGCCTGGCTGGGAGATGGAAATATCTGCCCCATAACCAGGAGGAGGAGCCCCGGGCCGGGCAGATTGTGGAACTAATAGATTTACTTCTGTTTAATCCCCCCCCCTCCTCCCTTTTTTTCCCCATGCCCCGCCCTTTTCCCCCTTGTCCCTGCCCTTTTCCCCCTTGTCCCTGCCCTTTTCCCCCTTGTCCCTGCCCTTTACCCCCTTGTCCCTGCCCTTTACCCCCTTGTCCCTGCCCTTTACCCCCTTGTCCCTGCCCTTTACCCCCTTGTCTCTGCCCTTTTCCCCCTTGTCTCTGCCCTTTTCCCCCTTGTTCCGCCCTTTTCCCCCTTGTCCCGCCCTTTTCCCCCTTGCCCCGCCCTTTTCCCCCTTGTCCCGACCTTTCCCCCTTGTCCCGACCTTTCCCCCTTGTCCCGACCTTTCCCCCTTGTCCCTGCCCTTTCCCCTTTTCCCCCTTGTCCCTGCCCTTTCCCCTTTTCCCCCTTGTCCCTGCCCTTTCCCCTTTTCCCCCTTGTCCCTGCCCTTTCCCCTTTTCCCCCTTGTCCCTGCCCTTTCCCCTTTTCCCCCTTGTCCCTGCCCTTTCCCCCTTATCCCTGCCCTTTTCCCTCTTGTCCCTTCCCTTTTCCCCCTTGTCCCTTCCCTTTTCCCCCTTGTCCCGCCCTTTCCCCCTTGTCCCGCCCTTTCCCCCTTGTCCCGCCCTTTCCCCCTTGTCCCGCCCTTTCCCCCTTGTCCCTCCCTTTTCCCCCCTTTCCCCTTGTTCCGCCCTTTCCCCCTTGTCCCTGCCCTTTCCCCCTTGTCCCTGCCCTTTCCCCCTTGTCCCTGCCCTTTCCCCTTTTCCCCCCCTTTCCCCCTTGTCCCTGCCCTTTCCCCCTTGTCCCGCCCTTTTCCCCTTGTCCCTCCCTTTTCCCCCCCTTTCCCCTTGTCCCTCCGTTTTCCCCCCCTTTCCCCCCCCCCTTTCCCCTTGTCCCTCCCTTTTTCCGCCCTTTCCCCCTTGTTCCGCCCTTTCCCCCTTGTTCCGCCCTTTCCCCCTTGTCCCTGCCCTTTCCCCTTGTCCCCGCCCTTTCCCCCTTGTCCCGCCCTTTCCCCCTTGTCCCGCCCTTTCCCCCTTGTCCCTGCCCTTTCCCCCTTGTCCCCGCCCTTTCCCCCTTGTCCCCGCCCTTTCCCCCTTGTCCCGCCCTTTCCCCCTTGTCCCGCCCTTTCCCCCTTGTCCTTGCCCTTTCCCCCTTGTCCTTGCCCTTTCCCCCTTGTCCTTGCCCTTTCCCCCTTGTCCCGCCCTTTCCCCCTTGTCCCGCCCTTTCCCCCTTGTCCCCGCCCTTTCCCCCTTGTCCCGCCCTTTCCCCCTTGTCCCGCCCTTTCCCCCTTGTCCTTGCCCTTTCCCCCTTGTCCTTGCCCTTTCCCCCTTGTCCCGCCCTTTCCCCCTTGTCCCGCCCTTTCCCCCTTGTCCCGCCCTTTCCCCCTTGTCCTTGCCCTTTCCCCCTTGTCCTTGCCCTTTCCCCTTGTCCCTCCCTCTTGCTCTGGTTCTGAACTCTTCATCACCCCAATAAATCCAGTGAACAGAATGGGCCGCTCACTTACTGCCCCGAAGGACAGGAGACCCGCACGGGCCGGCGTCTGCAGCTCCCATCCCCCCCCTGCAGCATTGTTGCCCTCCAGCATCAGATGGAAGCGGAGAGCTGTGAATGGAGGGATGATCTGAGTGGGGGGGGGATGTCACGTTGATTGTGGTCTGGCTGGCTGCCAGCTCCTGAGTCTGACCGACAGTTGAACCGTACGGTGAAGGCGTGTATTACAGCGCAGAACTTGTCCCGCCGCCAACAAGTACACATCCCGAGGGCGAAAGTTTATGGAGAGTTGAGGCCGAGCTATTAACCCCCTCACGCTGGCTGTAATGTACACTGGAGCTTTACCCCCCCCCGTCCTTCCAATTACTGGCAGACCAATCACAGGGGTGCGTTCCAGATCTGCCGCGCTCCTCGCCGCCCGCCAACAATGATTTTTCCAATTTCTCGCCGTTAGGCAGCCAAGAGATGCGTCGGGTTATTCTCTGCGGTTCTCTGGGAGCCGTCATGGAGGAAAACGTTTTCTGGAGGAACTCGGCTCACCGCAGGACCGGCGACCTCCGCGCCATTTACATGAATCTCGCCGCGTGACTCCGGAACAACGCACCGCGGCCGGGGACACCGCCATCCCCATTGCTGCCCCCGCCTAAACCTTGCTGGCAGCAGAAACTTCTAGAGCCGGTACAATATATTCTTCTGCAAGATCTGTTCATCAGTCAAACTCCATGCAGGGATAAACCACTTCATTCCATCAGCCAAACTCCATGCAGACATAAACCACTTCACTCCACCAGCCAAACTCCATGCAGACATAAACCACTTAGATCCATCAGCCAAACTCCATGCAGGGATAAACCACTTCACTCCGTCAGCCAAACTCCATGCAGACATAAACCACTTCACTCCATCAGCCAAACTCCATGCAGGCATAAACCACTTCACTCCGTCAGCCAAACTCCATGCAGACATAAATCCTACTTCACCCCATCAGCCCAACTCCATGCAGACATAAACCACTTCACCCCATCAGCCAAATTCCATGCAGACATAAACCACTTCATTCCATCAGCCCAACTCCATGCAGACATAAATCCTACTTCACCCCATCAGCCCAACTCCATGCAGACAAAAACCACTTCACTCCGTCAGCCAAACTCCATGCAGACATAAATCCTACTTCACCCCATCAGCCCAACTCCATGCAGACATAACCCCCACTTCATGCAGTTGTGTTTTCATTCACATGTATCTCTACAATTTACATGCAGCTATTGTAAGAACCTGAATCTGTGTTCATATCATCCTCTGCACAGCAGACTGAGAGAGGGAGGGGCAACAACAGCAGCCAATCAGGTGTGCTGCATTTACACGTGCTGACAGGAGGATCAGAGAGAGCAGGTAATGACTCAGGCTGCAGGTAGCGGTCTATTGAAGTGCTGTCCCCATCCTGGCTGCACTGCTTGGCAGAGGTATAGGAGTCAGAAAACCGGCCGGGCAGAATAACAAATCATTCAGCAGATAAAACCAAACAAGTGTCCTCACTGAGGCCCTTTACCTGGAGTTCCGCTTTAATCTGACCCCCAGCCCCCACTCCCACCTACTGACTCCTCCCCTTCAGTCTTGCACAGGTGTATCGGCTCCTCCCCTTCAGTCTTGCACAGGTGTACCTGCTCCTCCCCTTCAGTCTTGCACAGGTGTATCGGCTCCTCCCCTTCAGTCTTGCACAGGTGTATCGGCTCCTCCCCTTCAGTCTTGCACAAGTGTAACGGCTCCTCCCCTTCAGTCTTGCACAAGTATATCGGCTCCTCCCCTTCAGTCTTGCACAGGTGTATCGGCTCCTCCCCTTCAGTCTTGCACAGGTGTATCGGCTCCTCCCCTCCAGTCTTGCACAAGTGTAACGGCTCCTCCCCTTCAGTCTTGCACAGGTGTATCGGCTCCTCCCCTTCAGTCTTGCACAGGTGTATCGGCTCCTCCCCTCCAGTCTTGCACAAGTATATCGGCTCCTCCCCTTCAGTCTTGCACAGGTGTATCGGCCCCTCCCCTTCAGTCTTGCACAGGTGTATCGGCTCCTCCCCTTCAGTCTTGCACAGGTGTACTGGCTCCTCCCCTTCAGTCTTGCACAGGTGTACCGGCTCCTCCCCTTCAGTCTTGCACAGGTGTACCGGCTCCTCCCCTTCAGTCTTGCACAGGTGTACCGGCTCCTCCCCTTCAGTCTTGCACAGGTGTACCGGTTCCTCCCCTTCAGTCTTGCACAGGTGTACCGGCCCCTCCCCTTCAGTCTTGCACAGGTGTATCGGCTCCTCCCCTTCAGTCCTGCACAGGTGTATCGGCTCCTCCCCTTCAGTCCTGCACAGGTGTATCGGCTCCTCCCCTTCAGTCTTGCACAGGTGTACCGGCTCCTCCCCTTCAGTCTTGCACAGGTGTAGCGGCTCCTCCCCTTCAGTCTTGCACAGGTGTAGCGGCTCCTCCCCTTCAGTCTTGCACAGGTGTAGCGGCTCCTCCCCTTCAGTCTTGCACAGGTGTACTGGCTCCTCCCCTTCAGTCTTGCACAGGTGTATCGGCCCCTCCCCTTCAGTCTTGCACAGGTGTACCGGCTCCTCCCCTTCAGTCTTGCACAGGTGTACCTGCTCCTCCCCTTCAGTCTTGCACAGGTGTACCGGCTCCTCCCCTGGACTGGAATGTCTTCCTCTGATGTCACTGCACACTGGGAGCATCTCACAATGTGCATTAGAAGCTGCAGCAAGTCAGATAGAGCTCCGCCCCATTTCCTGGCTGGAGGACGCCCAGCATCATCTAGCTATTTTATCCCAGCTTGTCTCTGGTCCCGCCCTTTCATTCATTAGAGCCCGCCTCATTTCCTGAGTGGAGGACGCCCAGCATCATCTAGCGCTTTTTCTCCACAGCCTGACTGTCCTTTTCATTCATTGGAGGCTCAGCATCACTATGTAAATGCAGCCTGCCTAGGAACACCCACTCTTCCAGACTGACACCCGCCCATCAAGGCATTTTGATATTTGCATAACTCCTCCCACTTCTTGCAGCAGGACTGCGGGCCTCGGAGAGGACTTCCTTATACTTCAACCATGCAAGGAAAACAATCGAATGTTGGCAACAGACATTGGAGGTCATCCAGACGTACAATCTGCCCAACCTCAGGGCCCACGGCGGGGCCAAGCGTTCTGTTCATGATTCAGCTACAGGTGACTTCTGTAGAGATCAGAACGGGGAACAATTGGGGTCACAGCAGGTATTCTGACCCCCCAACACATTGCCCCCCCGACATTGGCCAGATGAGTAGTGCCAACAGATGTGAGATCACAATCTTTAGATGAAGAAGTCATGGCAGCCTCAGATGTTTGATAATCCAGACAGAGAGGTCTTCTTACATAGAAAAGCTGCAATAGGGTACCAAAGGTGTGAGGTGAGGAGACCCCATTCATAGAGCACCCCCTCCCCCAGACACTGCTGACCTCAGTTGCTTGGGGGAAGTAGTAATCGGGTTATGAGGTTATTTTCTCCTTTGGTGCAATGTTGCTGGAGGTCTTCAACATTCCATTACCGCCCCTCTCCATGGATCTAAACCCAACCAAGCTCCTTCAATGTGCTTCACACCTGACCTCTGTGTATGTATCTCAGGAGGAACCGTGCCGGACATACTTACACTGTACTTCTGTCCCCGGAAATACAAATTCCGCTCATTTCCTACAAGAAACCTCGATAAATAAAGAACAGGTACTGATCATGTGACCACAAACCTCAGTCTTCCATGTTGTGCTCCAGGGCTGGAGGCAGAGTGAAAGCCACAGCATCTGGCCACCACCGCTGTCATCTTCAGCAGAAAGTCAAAGCCTTCAGAGCAGGCCAGGAGGTGTGCTGGATGCCGGGAGGTGTGCTGGATGCCGGGAGGTGTGCTGGATGCCGGGAGGTGTGCTGGATGCCGGGAGGTGTGCTGGATGCCGGGAGGTGTGCTGGATGCCGGGAGGTGTGATGGATTCTGAGAGCTGTGATAGATGCCAGGAGGTATGATGGATTCCGGGAGGTGTGGTGGACACAGGGAGGTATGATGGATGCTGGGAGGTGTGATGGATTCCAAGAAGTATTATGGATGCCGGAGTGTGTGATGGATTCTGAGAGGTGTGATAAATGCCAGGAGGTGTGGTGGACGCCGGGAGGTGTGGTGGACGCCGGGAGGTGTGGTGGACGCCGGGAGGTATGATGAATTCCAAGAAGTATGATGGTTGCTGGGAGATATAATGGATTCTGAGAGGTGTGATAGATGCCGTGAGGTGTGGTGGACGTCGGGAGGTATGATCGATTCCAGGAGGTGTGGTGGACGCCGGGAGGTGTGGTGGACGTCAGGAGGTATGATGGATTCCAGGAGGTATGATGGATTCCAGGAGGTGTGGTGGACGCCGGGAGGTGTGGTGGACGTCGGAAGGTATGATGGATTCCAGGAGGTATGATGGCTTCCAGGAGGTGTGGTGGACGCCGGGAGGTGTGGTGGACGCCGGGAGGTGTGGTGGACGCCGGGAGGTGTGGTGGACGCCGGGAGGTGTGGTGGATTCCGGGAGGTGTGGTGGATGCCGGGAGGTGCGGTGGACGTCAGGAGATATGATCGATTCCAGGAGGTGTGGTGGATGCCGGGAGGTGTGGTGGACGCCTGATGAATGCCAGGAGGTATGATGGATTCCAGGAGGTGTGGTGGATGCCTGGAGGTGTGGTGGACGCCGGGAGGTGTGGTGGACGCCTGATGAATGCCGGGAGGTATGATGGATTCCAGGAGGTGTGGTGGATGCCGGGAGGTGTGATGGATGTTGGGAGATATGATAGATGTTGGGAGATATGATGAATGCCAAGATGTATGATGGATGCCTGGAGGTATGATGGGTGCTGAGAGGTATGATGGATACCTGTGATGTCACAAGCTGGTTGCAGTCCCAGAGTGGGGGTGGGCACACTGGACTGACAACACAACAGGAGACTGTAGATTGCGTGGTCACCTGTGTGCAGAAAGCGGTAGATACTGGCAGGATCAACAGATATTCTACGGCACTTATAAGACCTCTACTAATAACTGCTAAGTCAGCAAGGTGCCAAAAAAGTTGAGGGCATTTCTCAGTTTTGGTTGTCTTGTTGTTTCCCAGATTTTTGTGTCTCCAGCCTTCTCCCCATATAAAGGGAAGGGTCCTTTCACCAACCATACCCTGCTCAGTGAATCTTTTTGGGTTTAATTAGATATGAGAAAACAGTTGTAGACATGCGTCTCATAAACAGACATTGAATGTGTCGTATTGCAGATTTGCTGCTTCTGCTCCTTCACTCCCCCCTGAACTTCAATGACTCAACAGGCTTACGATAGGAGGTCAAATATGCCTTTGTTGGATAACCGGGTTAATTGCCAGAAACAATAGCGAAACATGTCAACCGGATTAAAGAGCAATAAGAAGGGACACTCCGGTGACCTCATCCTGAACCAACCACTTTCCCCCCCCCCCGAGGAGAGAGAGTGCAGATGTCCTGGAAGCATCGCTAGGCCCAGAGTACCCTGGAAAGGAGCTGTGCTCATACATCCTGGACCAGCCGATGGGTTCACAATACTGAAGGAACTTAACCTTTCCTCCAATTGTCTGATTTCTTTTACAGAACAACCCAATCCAGAATATATTTCCATTAGGGCAGTTATGGGCAAAATTGCCTGCCAGCTTCTTATATCTCCAAGAAAATCCAGTGATGGGGGCTCCCAACAGGAGTCTTGCCTCCCCCCCCTTCCCAATAAACCACACTGGGGGGGGATCGCGTTCTTGCAGTTCTACTTTACGGCGAGTCAATCAGAGAAGCACGACGCCATCATTTGGATTTCCAATATCTATGGAAAGTGGTCAGCAATGGGAACACCTGCGAGAATATTTCTCCAACTCCGTCCTCAGAAGATGCAGCAAACTTGTTTCTGTTTTATTCATTTATAAAAAGTAACAAAGGAAGCACCAAATCCGCCCACGCAGGGGATAGAATTACCGGCATAAGTACAATAAACCTAAAATATGGTGCGAAGAAAGAAAATCAGCATTAGTTTTCAGCTAAAATGAATTGGAACACCATGAAGGGGAACACCATGAAGGGGAACACCATGAAGGGGAGGTCCAGGAAAGCTCCACGTGGCTAATCGCAAACCTGGACACACTGAGTAACAGACAACTGGGCGATAGGCCCATGTAGAGACCGAAAGACGAACAGAGTCCCATCAAGAGAGAGTAAACAGGGAAGAAGAGGCAAGGCCAAAAGGGGGATAGGGTCTTGAGATCATCAGGGGGCCAATCATCGGTGGTCCCACACTATGTGGTAGGAGGGTAGGAAAGGCATAGGACAACCACGGTTCCCAAATCTTTAAAAACTTGGCATTGGAGTTGTCGAGGATGGTAGACGTGTTCAATAGGCATCAAGGCCATCAAGCGTCTCGCACTCCCTGAAAGGGAACCATAAGTTTGTGCAAACTAGTTTCAATTCAGAATCTTGTCCCCAACCACATATTGGATGGCATTGCCATTTTACGTAACCGTATACCAATTTCAATCATGGCAACTGGCATGTCAGTTGGGCCGTTCAGTCTTCAACAGATTCACTGACTTCAGGGGGAAAAAAGGGGTTGCATTATTTATTATTGAACAACTGTTGGTCCCTGAGAATGTTCACCAACTACTTCATAATCAGTTTACGAGGGCCGTTCAAGTCAAACCGGGACTTTTGAGTTTATATAATAAAAGAACAAATTTCAATGGGTGGAAACTGCATTTATTTTTCGCCATTCTCCCCTGCTACATTTATACACTTATCCCAGGATGTAACTAAGGCCTGGAAAGTTCCGGCATAGAAAGATTTGTCAGGACACCTCAACCATCTTAGGACAGCCGCCTTCACCTCCTCATCATTGCGTTCACGGTTCCCACAGAACCTCTGGTGCCATTTCACGATCGATGATCCAGGATCAGGCGTTCCACACACTGCATGTTCACAGGAATGACTTGCTGTGGTTTGGGAACCGCCACGGCCGGGATTGTCACTGATGGACAGACCACCATCTTTGAAATGTTTAGATCATTCAAACATCTTACTGCAGCTGAGCATCTCATCACCGTCCCATGCTTGAAGTCTTCTGTAGATATTCGCGGGTTTTACACGTTCGTTCACAAGAAACACCATCGCCACACGCTGCTCCACGCACGCACTAACACTGTTGTCTGCCATCTTGATTAACGGTCTCTGGACTGGCCCGCCACATGTGCCCCGCCTATCGGTAATAGGACACACTTCCTGGTTACTACTACGTGTAGTACCGCCACGCTAGCATCCCTTTCTATACCCAGAAAATGAAAAGTCCCGGTTGACTTGAAAGCTCCTCGTATAATTGGATACATCCATACATGTATCCTAAAGGGGAAAACTACAAATCCTGGAGGTGTAAAATGTATACCTCCAGCATCTGTATACCGTGAGGAGCTGCACATCTGGCTGACTGTAGCAAGGATATTGGGGTGATTGTTTATTGAGGTTCTATCAAAGGTCTGCCGCCAGGTCACCCCCCATCCACAATATAGTGAGATATCTCTTGAATGTAAGATTTCCCTCTAGTTAGCTTTGGAATTCCATTTAGGAAGTAATAGAAGTACAGAAATGAGGTGAAATATCCAGAATTGTGTAGATATATTTTCATTTGATGTGTTCAGCTACAAATATCGTGTTTTCTACAGCTGGAGGGTTGGTGTGCTTTGTGTTCATCAGCATCTCCAAGAGACTGGCCACAATCTCTGCACTCAGCCCAGCTGCTCATTACTTTCAAGTTGACATTATAAAGGCTGTTAAAATGGAAATTTCAAGATAAGCTTCCATTAATTTGTCAAAGATCTCCCTCCAACACCTACTTTATCTTCTCCCAAGCACCACTTTTGCTTTTAATCATTAATGAGTGAATAACAATAGGAGCCTGGGTCATTCAGGCGGCTCCATGGACTCCTCTGAGACTGGGTCATTCAGGCGGCTCCATGGACTCCTCTGAGACTGGGTCATTCAGGCGGCTCCATGGACTCCTCTGAGCCTGGGTCATTCAGGCGGCTCCATGGACTCCTCTGAGCCTGGGTCCTTCAGGCGGCTCCATGGACTCCTCTGAGCCTGGGTCAGTCAGACGGCTCCGTGGACTCCTCTGAGCCTGGGTCAGTCAGACGGCTCCGTGGAGTCCTCTGAGCCTGGGTCAATCAGACGGCTCCGTGGACTCCTCTGAGCCTGGGTCAATCAGACGGCTCCGTGGACTCCTCTGAGCCTGGGTCAATCAGACGGCTCCGTGGACTCCTCTGAGCCTGGGTCAGTCAGACGGCTCCGTGGACTCCTCTGAGCCTGGGTCAGTCAGACGGCTCCGTGGACTCCTCTGAGCCTGGGTCAGTCAGACGGCTCCGTGGACTCCTCTGAGCCTGGGTCAGTCAGACGGCTCCGTGGACTCCTCTGAGCCTGGGTCAGTCAGACGGCTCCGTGGACTCCTCTGAGCCTGGGTCAGTCAGACGGCTCCGTGGACTCCTCTGAGCCTGGGTCAGTCAGACGGCTCCGTGGACTCCTCTGAGCCTGGGTCACTCAGACGGCTCCGTGGACTCCTCTGAGCCTGGGTCAGTCAGACGGCTCCGTGGACTCCTCTGAGCCTGGGTCAGTCAGACGGCTCCGTGGACTCCTCTGAGCCTGGGTCAGTCAGACGGCTCCGTGGACTCCTCTGAGCCTGGGTCAGTCAGACGGCTCCGTGGACTCCTCTGAGCCTGGGTCAGTCAGACGGCTCCGTGGACTCCTCTGAGCCTGGGTCAGTCAGACGGCTCCGTGGACTCCTCTGAGCCTGGGTCAGTCAGACGGCTCCGTGGACTCCTCTGAGCCTGGGTCAGTCAGACGGCTCCGTGGACTCCTCTGAGCCTGGGTCAATCAGACGGCTCCGTGGATTCCTCTGAGCCTGGGTCAAATCAGACGGCTCCGTGGACTCCTCTGAGCCTGGGTCAATCAGGTGGCTCCGTGGACTCCTCTGAGCCTGGGTCAATCTGACGGCTCCGTGGACTCCTCTGAGCCTGGGTCAATCAGACGGCTCCGTGGACTCCTCTGATGTTCCACTTACTGTATCTGGATAATGAGGTCAAAGGGATAAAAAGAGAAATATTTGACATTCATTTATTTTCTCTTTATTTCAGTTCATCAGATCACTTGTCCTTTTTGGTTTTTGAGATTCTTTATCCTCGTGTATATTAGGTGATGTATGCAGTGCGGTTTGCAAAAACAGAACATCAAAAAAGGGTTTGCGATCACAAAAATGTGCACTTAGGGTGTGTCATATGGTCCTCTACTGAAGAGACCCCCTGGGGCACAAGACTTCTGATGAGGAGGTGCACTTAGGTCCAAAAGACCCAGCAGACCTCGCTCCTCATGATCAGCTGAACCCGAGTACTGGGTCAGAGGCTGTCCCAAAGAGAGAGCCCCAAGGAGAAGAAGAAACCCAAGGAACACACTCCCTTCCCATAGACTTCATGGTAGACCCACACCCTACAATTCAAGTGCAAATGACACACATATAAGTGTAGATTGACATACATATGAAGAGAAAATAAAGAAGGTGCAAGTTGATCAGCTAGGCTTTGCGGCCTGGTAACAGACATGTCATGTACACAGTGATAGTGCTGTTGGGTAGAGAGGGATCACTGAACATGATAACATTCGCTCTAATTGGCCCCCAGACTCAGGTTATGGAGGTTCATCTTTGGCTTTCTGCCTCGACCATTCATTCAAAATAATCTCAGATTGATTTTCTGTCATATGATATCTTTGTGCGTTTTTAAAACTCTGGCTAAAATTTTGTTTGCTTTTAACATTCAGTTTTGGAATGAAGGGACTTTCCTGAATGAAAACCAAGTTTGCTGTTAGAAATTTTTTTTTTCAAGAAAAATGTTCCATCCAGCGCCTTCGAATTTTCTCATCATTTCGGTTGAAAACTTAAGTTGGTTTGACCCCAATAACCATTGGAAAAATGAATAAACATTCTTAAAGTGAAAAATTGCTAATGAAATTTGGCTCGAGTATGGCCAGCTGATGTTGGGTAAACTCAAGCGGTTCCTGGTGGTATGCAATTCAGGCCAAGATGGGCAGAATTATTACCTCCAGTCATTGTAAGCAGGAATTCTGGCCATCTTTGGTCACCTTAGTATTTCCTGTATGGTCTTCTCTACGGCAACAAGATGTCCTAGATGGAGGCCTCTATATTATTCCTTCACACTGAGGACCTGAATTCAGTCTGGCAATCTTTGGTTACCTTAGTACCTTCTGTATGGTCTTTTCTCCTGCCAAGGGATGTCCCAGATGGAGGCCTCTATATTTTCCCTTCACACTGAGGACCTGAACTTAGTCTGGCAAATTTTGGTTACCTTAGTACCTTTTATATGGTCTTCTCTCCTGGGATGGGATGTCCTAGATGGAGGCCTCTATATTTTTCCTTCACACTGAGGACCTGAACTCAGTCTGGCAATCTTTGGTTACCTTAGTACCTTCTGTATGGTCTTCACTCCTGGGATGGGATGTCCTAGATGGAGGCCTCTAGGTCCTCAGTGTGAAGGAAAAATATAGAGTCCTCCATCTAGGACATCCCGTCCCAGGAGAGAAGACCATATAGAAGGTACTAAGGTAACCAAAATTTGCCAGACTAAGTTCAGGTCCTCAGTGTGAAGGGAAAATATAGAGGCCTCCACCTGGGACATCCCTTGGCAGGAGAAAAGATCATACAGAAGGTACTAAGGTAACCAAAGATTGCCAGACTGAGTTTAGGTCCTCAGTGTGAAGGAAAAATATAAACTCAGTCTGGCAATCTTTGGTTACCTTAGTACCTTCTGTATGGTCTTCGATCCTGTGATGGGATGTCCCAGATGGAGGCCTGTATATTATTTCTTCTCACTGAGGACCTGAGCTCAGCCTGGCAATCTTTGGTCACCTTAGTACCTTCTGTATGGTCTTTTCTCCTGTCCTAGATGGAAGGCTTTATTTTTTCCCTTCACACTGAGGACCTGAGCTCCGATTGGCAATCTTTGGTCACCTTTGTACCTTCTGTATGGTCTTCTCTCCTGTCCTAGATGGCAGGCTTTATTTTTTCCCTTCACACTGAGGACCTGAACTCAGCCTGGCAATCTTTGGTCACCTTTGTACCTTCTGTAGGGTCTTCTCTCCTGTCCTAGATGGCAGGCTTTATTTTTTCCCTTCACACTGAGGACCTGAACTCAGCCTGGCAATCTTTGGTCACCTTTGTACCTTCTGTATGGTCTTCTCTCCTGTCCTAGATGGCAGGCTTTATTTTTTCCCTTCACACTTAGGACCTGAGCTCAGATTGGCAATCTTTGGTCACCTTTGTACCTTCTGTATGGTCTTCTCTCCTGTCCTAGATGGCAGGCTTTATTTTTTCCCTTCACACTGAGGACCTGAACTCAGCCTGGCAATCTTTGGTCACCTTTGTACCTTCTGTATGGTCTTCTCTCCTGTCCTAGATGGCAGGCTTTATTTTTTCCCTTCACACTGAGGACCTGAACTCAGCCTGGCAATCTTTGGTCACCTTTGTACCTTCTGTATGGTCTTCTCTCCTGTCCTAGATGGCAGGCTTTATTTTTTCCCTTCACACTGAGGACCTGAACTCAGCCTGGCAATCTTTGGTCACCTTTGTACCTTCTGTATGGTCTTCTCTCCTGTCCTAGATGGCAGGCTTTATTTTTTCCCTTCACACTGAGGACCTGTACTCACACTTGAACTTTCTGACACCGGCCACAGTTCCTTTTTGTCTCTTCCTCGAGCCGCACTCCTCCCTGCTGTGACTGGGAGACATTGGAGCATTTCTGTCTTGTGTTGCCTTTGTGTACTCATTAAAAAAGAATCAAAAAATCTATTGAGTGCAGGTTTTAATGTAACACAGATGTGGGCCTCACCAGGCTTAGCTCTGCTTTTTAGATTCATAAGAGGTTCTTATTATTTACAGAAAGAAACTTGAGACAGTGGAACAGACTGTAGTTATAAAAAAGAAAAAAAAAATCTAGCGAGTTGGGAGGAATGTGACTTGCCATCCAGACCAAACAGAGCCGTCTGGCAAGCCTTGAAGGACTGCCTGTCCATACTATTCATTCTCACACTTGGACAGTATGGTTGAGGTGCAAATCCTCCTGACGCTGGAAGGACTCTATTACCAAGTTGAACGTTCTGCTACCCGTGTTGCCGGCGACAGAAGCATCTTTGTTCTGAGGGCCGGTTCCCCCTCTCCCCACTTCCTCTGTATACATTCCTTTATACTTAGAACTAAACGTTCCTGGAGACCCGAGAACTGGAATCCATATGCAGCAGATATTTTATTGCATTTTCTCCTAAACTGGTAACGTGGTGCAAGCCAGAGAGGTAGATTTCAATGAAAATAATCCATGGCCCCCTTTGTTCTCCATTTCCCACTAGATGGATGTCATTTTCATATGGAGACGTGTTTCTCTTGCCAGTGATGGAAACCATTCAGCTGAATAAGTGTCAGATGGATCTGGTTTTATAGCCTGGCTCCATGGCCTGTTGTAGGTTGAAGCAGACCCGTCATCAGAAGAATGAAATGTGTCCACCTCAGCATCAGCACTCATTGGCTGTGGCTGTGTGCCGGCTCCAGGCAAAATTCTTTTTGGTATTTGACTTTTGATTAGAACGTGGAAGGTTTAGAAACCACTGTCAGGTTTTTCTTGAGTGGGGTCACCAGAACAGGAAATGAAAGTTTTGTCCTCAATGGGGACACCGGCAGCAATGAAATGTGACGACAGGCAGACCAAGAGCAATAAAAACTTGCCAGAGGTTCTGAGACTTCCCAACTCTACCAAAAAGTGATGACCATGAATAACAAAGAGGAAATTCACTCAATATTTAAAAAATACTGTAGCTGGTGGCTTCAAAAAAAGGTACTTACCAGCCCATGGAGCCTGCCTTCCCTCAGCCGATTCTTCTATGGGAGCCGGCTCTAAGTTCCTGAAGAATCACAGCCGGCTCCCCAGTGCACATGGTCCAGGGTGACTGGTCATGCAGGGATGTGGAGCATGTCCCAGGAGGCTGCAGGATGGGAGGGTAGAATGAGGTGAGGTCATCCTTGCCGAGGTCTATAAGATATAAACTCACCTTTTCAGAAAAAAATAAAAGGTGATCTAACCCTGTACTCCACCCCTGGTCCCTGTTGTACTTACCTCTGTGGGTGCTGAGCTGTCAATGACCATGCAGCCAATGCAGCAGTCGGGGGATATGGAGTCCCCATTCTTCTTCTTTTAGCAGGGCTTCTGGGACAGATCAGAAGGATTCTGATTGGTCAGCACCAGCACAGACCATGATCCATCCTGGAGGCTCTGCAAGTAGAAGAGGGAGAAGAACGGGGATTTCATTTAGCTCAGGTACCTGATAGATCCATCCTGCTGGTAACATTCATAAGATATTCAGCTCCTGTCCGTATGATGGAAATCAGATTCAGCGCACAGCAGGGAAGCCGGGCTTGCAGGGAAGCCGGGCTTGCAGCATAGAAATGCCAGCCACAGGGGACTATAGAGGAGGGAAGGCTGAGGAGGTCTCTATATCCATGAGGGGTCTGTAGGTGTTTAGCCTCGTCCTGTGATCAGCAAACCTTCATCCAGGACCTTCTGGTAACCTTCACTGTATGTACCGGCTGGGAACAGCATCTGCTGTATAAATACCGGGGTATAGATATAATTAGGTATGTAATACTCAGGTACTGTACTGAAATGTCAAGGTATATAAATACTTATATAATATAAATGCCCAGGTACTGTATATAAATGCCCAGGTAATGTATATCAATGTCCAAGAATATAAATGCCCAGGTAATGTATATAAATGTCCAAGAATATAAATGCCCAGGTAATGTATATAAATGTCCAAGAATATAAATGCCCAGGTACTGTATATCAATGTCCAAGAATATAAATGCCCAGGTAATGTATATAAATGTCCAAGAATATAAATGCCCAGGTAATGTATATAAATGTCCAAGAATATAAATGCCCAGGTACTGTATATCAATGTCCAAGAATATAAATGTCCAGGTACTGTATATAAATGCCCAGGTACTGTATATCAATGTCCAAGAATATAAATGTCCAGGTAATGTATATAAATGTCCAAGAATATAAATGCCCAGGTAATGTATATAAATGTCCAAGAATATAAATGCCCAGGTACTGTATATCAATGTCCAAGAATATAAATGCCCAGGTACTGTATATCAATGCCCAGATACTGTATATAAATACCCAGGTACTGTATATCAATGACCAAGAATATAAATGCCCAGGTACTGTATATAAATGCCCAGTTGTATAAACGCCCAGGTGCTGTATATAAATGCCCAGGTGCTGTATATAAATGCCCAGGTGTATAAATGCCCAGGTATATAAATGTTGGGGAACCCTGAATGTGTTTGGCTGAAAGCACAGAAATCACTCCCCGTCCCTTTTCCTGCCTGAATGGCAGCGAAGTGACCCCATGCGCTGTATTTAGCTGTCAGGGCTGATGATGATTGTTTTGTTTGGAGGAGTTTTCATGATGTAAATCTTCTCTGGGACTGTCTTCCAGGATGCAGGTTCAGAGGGTGAGGAGACCGCGGTGCTGCACCAGTCCCCAGGGACTTCTTCCCAGATACTCCGATATCCAGGCTGAGGGACAAGAACAACTATTCAGACTGACAGACAACATCCAGGATGAGTTGTAAGTGTCGGTGACGATGGATGAGATGTGATGATGGATGGGTTGTGTCGGTGACGATGGATGAGATGTGACGATGGATGAGATGTGACGATGGATGAGATGTGACGATGGATGGGTTGTGTCGGTGACGATGGATGAGATGTGACGATGGATGAGATGTGACGATGGATGAGATGTGACGATGGATGGGTTGTGTCGGTGACGATGGATGAGATGTGACGATGGATGAGATGTGTCGGTGACGATGGATGAGATGTGACGATGGATGAGATGTGTCGGTGACGATGGATGAGATGTGACGATGGATGGGTTGTGTCGGTGACGATGGATGAGATGTGACGATGGATGAGATGTGTCGGTGACGATGGATGAGATGTGTCGGTGACGATGGATGAGATGTGTCGGTGACGATGGATGAGATGTGACGATGGATGGGATGTGACGATGGATGGGATGTGTCGGTGACGATGGATGAGATGTGACGATGGATGGGATGTGACGATGGATGGGTTGTGACGATGGATGGGATGTGACGATGGATGGGATGTGACGATGGATGAGATGTGACGATGGATGGGATGTGACGATGGATGGGATGTGACGATGGATGAGATGTGACGATGGATGGGATGTGACGATGGATGGGATGTGACGATGGATGGGATGTGACGATGGATGAGATGTGACGATGGATGGGATGTGACGATGGATGGGATGTGACGATGGATGAGATGTGACGATGGATGGGTTGTGTCGGTGACGATGGATGAGATGTGACGATGGATGAGATGTGATGATGGATGGGTTGTGTCGGTGACGATGGATGAGATGTGATGATGGATGGGTTGTGTCGGTGACGATGGATGAGATGTGATGATGGATGGGTTGTGTCGGTGACGATGGATGAGATGTGACGATGGATGGGTTGTGTCGGTGACGATGGATGAGATGTGACGATGGATGGGATGTGACGATGGATGAGATGTGTCGGTGACGATGGATGAGATGTGACGATGGATGAGATGTGACGATGGATGGGATGTGACGATGGATGGGATGTGACGATGGATGGGATGTGACGATGGATGAGATGTGACGATGGATGAGATGTGACGATGGATGGGTTGTGTCGGTGACGATGGATGAGATGTGACGATGGATGAGATGTGATGATGGATGGGTTGTGTCGGTGACGATGGATGAGATGTGACGATGGATGGGTTGTGTCGGTGACGATGGATGAGATGTGTCGGTGACGATGGATGAGATGTGACGATGGATGAGATGTGACGATGGATGGGATGTGACGATGGATGGGATGTGACGATGGATGGGATGTGACGATGGATGAGATGTGACGATGGATGGGATGTGACGATGGATGAGATGTGACGATGGATGAGATGTGTCGGTGACGATGGATGAGATGTGACGATGGATGAGATGTGATGATGGATGGGTTGTGTCGGTGACGATGGATGAGATGTGACGATGGATGGGTTGTGTCGGTGACGATGGATGAGATGTGACGATGGATGGGATGTGACGATGGATGAGATGTGTCGGTGACGATGGATGAGATGTGACGATGGATGAGATGTGATGATGGATGGGATGTGACGATGGATGGGATGTGACGATGGATGGGATGTGACGATGGATGGGATGTGACGATGGATGAGATGTGACGATGGATGAGATGTGACGATGGATGGGTTGTGTCGGTGACGATGGATGAGATGTGTCGGTGACGATGGATGGGTTGTGTCGGTGACGATGGATGGGTTGTGTCGGTGACGATGGATGGGTTGTGTCGGTGACGATGGATGGGATGTGTCGGTGACGATGGATGAGATGTGTCGATGGATGAGATGTGACGATGGATGGGTTGTGTCGATGGATGAGATGTGACGATGGATGGGTTGTGTCGGTGACGATGGATGAGATGTGTCGGTGACGATGGATGGGTTGTGTCGGTGACGATGGATGGGTTGTGTCGGTGACGATGGATGGGTTGTGTCGGAGAGGATGGATGGGTTGTGTCGGAGAGGATGGATGAGTTGTGTCGGTGAGGATGGATGGGTTGTGTCGGAGAGGATGGATGAGTTGTGTCGGTGAGGATGGATGGGTTGTGTCGGTGAGGATGGATGGGTTGTGTCGGAGACGATGGATGGGTTGTGTCGGTGAGGATGGATGGGTTGTGTCGGAGACGATGGATGGGTTGTGTCGGTGAGGATGGATGGGTTGTGTCGGAGACGATGGATGGGTTGTGTCGGTGACGATGGATGGGTTGTGTCGGAGACGATGGATGGGTTGTGTCGGTGAGGATGGATGGGTTGTGTCGGAGACGATGGATGAGATGTGTCGGTGACGATGGATGGGTTGTGTCGGAGAGGATGGATGAGTTGTGTCGGTGAGGATGGATGGGTTGTGTCGGTGACGATGGATGGGTTGTGTCGGAGAGGATGGATGGGTTGTGTCGGAGAGGATGGATGAGTTGTGTCGGAGAGGATGGATGGGTTGTGTCGGTGACGATGGATGGGTTGTGTCGGAGAGGATGGATGGGTTGTGTCGGAGAGGATGGATGAGTTGTGTCGGAGAGGATGGATGGGTTGTGTCGGAGACGATGGATGGGTTGTGTCGGTGACGATGGATGGGTTGTGTCGGAGACGATGGATGGGTTGTGTCGGAGAGGATGGATGAGTTGTGTCTGTGAGGATGGATGGGTTGGGTCGGTGACGATGGATGGGTTGTGTCGGAGAGGATGGATGGGTTGTGTCGGAGAGGATGGATGGGTTGTGTCGGAGAGGATGGATGAGTTGTGTCTGTGAGGATGGATGGGTTGTGTCGGTGACGATGGATGGGTTGTGTCGGTGACGATGGATGGGTTGTGTCGGAGAGGATGGATGAGTTGTGTCGGAGACGATGGATGGGTTGTGTCGGTGACGATGGATGGGTTGTGTCGGAGAGGATGGATGGGTTGTGTCGGAGAGGATGGATGAGTTGTGTCGGAGAGGATGGATGGGTTGTGTCGGAGACGATGGATGGGTTGTGTCGGTGACGATGGATGGGTTGTGTCGGTGACGATGGATGGGTTGTGTCGGTGACGATGGATGGGTTGTGTCGGAGACGATGGATGGGTTGTGTCGGAGAGGATGGATGAGTTGTGTAGGTGAGGATGGATGGGTTGTGTCGGAGAGGATGGATGGGTTGTGTCGGAGAGGATGGATGAGTTGTGTCGGAGAGGATGGATGGGTTGTGTCGGTGACGATGGATGGGTTGTGTCGGTGACGATGGATGGGTTGTGTCGGAGAGGATGGATGGGTTGTGTCGGAGAGGATGGATGAGTTGTGTCGGAGAGGATGGATGGGTTGTGTCGGAGAGGATGGATGAGTTGTGTCGGAGACGATGGATGGGTTGTGTCGGTGACGATGGATGGGTTGTGTCGGTGACGATGGATGGGTTGTGTCGGTGACGATGGATGGGTTGTGTCGGAGAGGATGGATGGGTTGTGTCGGTGACGATGGATGGGTTGTGTCGGTGACGATGGATGGGTTGTGTCGGAGACGATGGATGGGTTGTGTCGGAGACGATGGATGGGTTGTGTCGGTGACGATGGATGGGTTGTGTCGGTGACGATGGATGGGTTGTGTCGGTGACGATGGATGGGTTGTGTCGGTGACGATGGATGGGTTGTGTCGGTGACGATGGATGGGTTGTGTCGGTGACGATGGATGGGTTGTGTCGGAGAGGATGGATGGGTTGTGTCGGTGACGATGGATGGGTTGTGTCGGTGACGATGGATGGGTTGTGTCGGTGACGATGGATGGGTTGTGTCGGTGAGGATGGATGGGTTGGGTCGGTGAGGATGGATGGGTTGTGTCGGTGACGATGGATGGGTTGTGTCGGAGAGGATGGATGGGTTGTGTCGGAGAGGATGGATGGGTTGTGTCGGTGAGGATGGATGGGTTGTGTCGGAGAGGATGGATGGGTTGTGTCGGAGAGGATGGATGGGTTGTGTCGGTGAGGATGGATGGGTTGTGTCGGTGAGGATGGATGGGTTGTGTCTGTGAGGATGGATGGGTTGTGTCGGTGAGGATGGATGAGTTGTGTCGGTGAGGATGGATGGGTTGTGTCGGAGAGGATGGATGAGTTGTGTCGGTGAGGATGGATGGGTTGTGTCGGTGACGATGGATGAGTTGTGTCGGTGACGATGGATGGGTTGTGTCGGTGAGGATGGATGGGTTGTGTCTGTGAGGATGGATGGGTTGTGTCGGTGACGATGGATGGGTTGTGTCGGTGACGATGGATGGGTTGTGTCGGTGACGATGGATGGGTTGTGTCGGTGACGATGGATGGGTTGTGTCGGTGACGATGGATGGGTTGTGTCGGTGACGATGGATGGGTTGTGTCGGAGAGGATGGATGGGTTGTGTCGGTGACGATGGATGGGTTGTGTCGGTGACGATGGATGGGTTGTGTCGGTGACGATGGATGGGTTGTGTCGGTGAGGATGGATGGGTTGGGTCGGTGAGGATGGATGGGTTGTGTCGGTGACGATGGATGGGTTGTGTCGGAGAGGATGGATGGGTTGTGTCGGAGAGGATGGATGGGTTGTGTCGGTGAGGATGGATGGGTTGTGTCGGAGAGGATGGATGGGTTGTGTCGGAGAGGATGGATGGGTTGTGTCGGTGAGGATGGATGGGTTGTGTCGGTGAGGATGGATGGGTTGTGTCTGTGAGGATGGATGGGTTGTGTCGGTGAGGATGGATGAGTTGTGTCGGTGAGGATGGATGGGTTGTGTCGGAGAGGATGGATGAGTTGTGTCGGTGAGGATGGATGGGTTGTGTCGGTGACGATGGATGAGTTGTGTCGGTGACGATGGATGGGTTGTGTCGGTGAGGATGGATGGGTTGTGTCTGTGAGGATGGATGGGTTGTGTCGGTGACGATGGATGGGTTGTGTCGGTGACGATGGATGGGTTGTGTCGGTGACGATGGATGGGTTGTGTCGGTGACGATGGATGGGTTGTGTCGGTGAGGATGGATGGGTTGTGTCTGTGAGGATGGATGGGTTGTGTCTGTGAGGATGGATGGGTTGTGTCGGTGACGATGGATGGGTTGTGTCGGTGAGGATGGATGGGTTGTGTCGGAGAGGATGGATGGGTTGTGTCGGTGAGGATGGATGGGTTGTGTCGGTGACGATGGATGGGTTGTGTCGGTGAGGATGGATGGGTTGTGTCGGTGACGATGGATGGGTTGTGTCGGTGAGGATGGATGGGTTGTGTCGGTGACGATGGATGAGTTGTGTCGGTGAGGATGGATGGGTTGTGTCGGTGACGATGGATGAGTTGTGTCGGTGACGATGATCAAAGCTTTGTAAGGTTTATCCTGTGCTCAGACATGAGAATGACGGATTTTTACTCACTCTGGTGATAAATCCTACATACAGAATAATGATGGAACTGGCTGGGACCTTGTTTGTCAGGCGCACTGGACGGGTATTGAAGGTCTTCCAATCAGTAGAGGTGTGATGGTCCATCTGGTGGATTGTTGATGAATAATAAATATTTTATACGGTAAACATTCCACACAGTTTTCTGTCAAGTCACTACACAGACATCTAGTCTCCCCTTTCAGGTAGAACATTGGTACCAGTTGGACCCTTTATAAACCAAGGCTAGTAATGAGGACATATTCGGTCTTTGGGCCAACCATAGGGTCTTCTAAAGACACTAATGAGCAGTAGATTGCCAGACTGTCCTGATCTCCTAATGCTTGCTCACTGATATCTTCAATTTTTGTCCTTGATGCAGAATCTCTGACTATATGGTGTGTTCCATGGTTCTACCACCTCCCCCTCTCCTAGTCCTTTGTAACCTGGAAAAACAGCAATGTTGATGTCATGACTGATAAAAATTTGAGTAAGCAATATCCCCTCCCCCCTCATGACTTGTAGATCTGTTTGATCCCCTAATATATCTTAGGGCTCAATAACACACAAAGGCAATGTGCATAAAAAAGGTTGCGTAACACTCACTATAAGGCCATAGATTTGTGGACATCTAACCATCACACCTACCTATATGGTAAAAGTCACAAAATCCCTGCCAGGACTTCTACAGGTACTCCCAGAGTCATCGGCCCATGACGCCTTGTGGGGTGCTGTCACTTCGACTTCACATCTTGATGAAGCTCACATCATCTGCCAGTGGTGTCATCTGTAGAAAATGTATGTGATCCTCCCTCCAATGATGGAGTTCAGGTGTCCCCAGTGAAGGGTCCTGGTAATCCTCCATCATACAAAGATATTGGAGACAATTGTGCTCTTCCATCCCTGTGGTAACAATTTGGTGAAGACCCTTTTCTGTTCCCCCATGACTGACCCCCTGTGTACAAAGCCAGCTCCATAAAGACATGGATGACCAGTTTGGTGAAGACCCTTTTCTGTTCCCCCATGACTGCCCCCCTGTGTACAAAGCCAGCTCCATAAAGACATGGATGACCAGTTTGGTGAAGACCCTTTTCTGTCCCCCCATGACTGTCCCCTGTGTACAAAACCAGCTCCATAAAGACATGGTTGACCAGTTTGGTGTGGAGGAACTCCAGAGACTTGACCTCAACCCTACTGAACACCTGATCTCTAAAAATTGACAAAATTGCCATAGACACCCTCCACAGTCGTATGGAAAGTCTTCCTAGAAGAGTAGAGGAACTCAAGAGCCCTAACCTCACCTTTGCTGAACACCTATGGGATAAATTGGAACATTGATGGTGAGCCAGATCTTCTCATCCATACTCAGTACCTGAAGGGTCCTAGTAATCCTCCATCATACAAAGACATTGTAGATGATTGTGGTCTTCCAGCCTTGTGGTAACAGTTTGGTGAAGATCCTTTTTTGTCCCCCCATGACTGTCCCCTGTGTACAAAGCCAGCTCCATAAAGACATGGATGACGAGTTTGGTGTGGAGGAACTCCAGTGTCCTGTACAGAGCCCCGACCTCAACCTACAGAACATCTTTGGAATGAATTGGAACTCCGATGGTGAGCCAGGTCTTCTCATCCACCATCAGTACCTGACTTCACAAATCTTGTGGAAAGCCTTTGCAGCTATGACAACCTCCCCGCTTTTTCAAAATGGGGATCCATGTTAATGATGATTGGGGGAAGGCGCATATTAAGGCCATGGTTTTGGAATGGGATGACCAGTAAGCTCATACACAGGAGGTGTCATGGTCAGGTGTCCACAAACCTTTGACCATATAGTGTAGAATGACTGTCAGGAGTGTACACCTCCACCTATAGGAACTGGTGGTGGACCTTAACAAATCTGCTTCCAAAGAACGATCACAACTACAATCTACTACACCTTGTTGAAGAACTGTAATGAGCAATAGGTCCAGTAACGGTTTATAGACGACCTTTTCCATCTGTGAATGTGGAAGTCGTGATTCGATTGTCTGTAGTAAAGATAACTGAAAGTCTTTTCATTGTAAACATTCCATTTTCATCTCTTTTTGTCCTTTCTCAGCTTTATTGCCGTGGAACATATAGACAGTTACTGTGTGCTGATCTCCTCCAAAACTGTCTACTTCCTGAAGTGGGGCGAGTATGTGGACCGGGAAGCCATCTTCCTGGAAATTAAGTACGATGATTTGTACCATTGCCTTGTCTCCAAAGATCACGGGAAAATATACGTCCAGCTAACCAAGAAGGCAGAAACTACAAGTAGCGGGATCGCAATACCAGGGCCGTCCCACCAAAAACCAATGGTAGGTGCTCATTGACGGCCATGTTCTGTGATCTAGGCCAAGAGGCCATTGGCCTCCGACATCGGGGGAATGTATATCCACTGCACAGGTTTATGTGGTCTCTGTATAGAACCTGTGTGCAGTCAGGGCTTGCGCCTGCTTCGTTTTAAAGCAGAATTCAGAATTTCGTTTTTTTGCACCCGTCCCCCTTAAATAAAATTCCCAGAATTCTGAACTTTCTCCATGCTGTGCGTTGTGGCGTCAGCCTTTGGTATAGCTGCTTGTGCTGGTCTTTGGAATATGTGCCTACAGCCAGACTGCTGAACCTTCTGTAAAATGTTGGTGAAAATTTATTACACCAAAATATTTCAGGATACATTCCTTAATTCCATCAACGTGATCACATGACAGTCTGGAGTCCCTCAATGGTGACCTCCATTCTGGTTCGGGGGCGATGCCTCGTTCATCCAGCCATTGAGGGGCGACCCATGGGCGCAGCAGAGTATTTTCTCAATTGTCATCAGACCTGATCTCCCTGAACATGTCTGAACAGAATTCCCCTCCCCTCCCCCCCATATATATAATGAGGGGGAGCTGGTCTTCCTCATCTACAACCAGGGGCGGACTGACAACTCATGGGGCCCCCGGGTAATAGGGGATCATGGGGCCCCTGTGTCCTTGCCCAAACTCAAAAAAGCCTATGAAAAAGGTACCAAGGGCATCTCGTGGGGCCCCCTACTGACCCCGGGCCCTTGAGCAGTGCCCGAGTTTCCCAATGGTCAGGGGCTGTCTACAACCCGTGTCTCACATAGTCCACCTTCTTCCTCCTCCTCCTTCAGGTCCATGTGAAGTCCGAGAGCCTCGCCGTGAAAATCTCTCAAGAAATCAATTATGCGAAAAGTCTTTACTATGAGCAGCAGCTGATGTTACGGCAGACGGAGGAGCAGGACAGTCCGGAGCTGAACCCCTAAAGTACAGAACTTCCCCAAGAGGCACCCCACCACTCTCTGGAGACCATGCGGAGGGATGGAATGTTCCGGAATATGTCTGTCCTCACATTTTCGGGGTTGGTTTCTGTGGCGGGTTAGTAATATTTAATACCAGATGTATAATTATAAATATCTACATATAAAGCTGTATCAATTTTGAAGAAAGACCTTTATTTTGCTAACTTTGTACATATGTATATCTGTGGTCGATGTAAATACACGGAGGATGGAAACCGCGGCGTGTGCCTCATGTTTGTTTACGTTGTAGTCTTCAAGTCGTCATTGTCACTTCCATGCGGTTAAGGCAGCCATTTTGTTTTATGATGTCATGGACTTCCAGTGAGCTGCCCGGCTGCGGTCCTCTGCACTCCTCCCAGCTGGGGGCGGGTTTCCTTCAAATATACAGGGAATATTTCATTGTAAATGGAGCCATGTATGTATAGAGCCATGTGTGTATGGAGCCATGTATGTATAGAGCCATGTGTGTATGGAGCCATGTATGTATAGAGCCATGTGTGTATGGAGCCATGTATGTATAGAGCCATGTATGTATAGAGCCATGTGTGTATGGAGCCATGTATGTATAGAGCCATGTATGTATAGAGCCATGTGTGTATGGAGCCATGTATGTATAGAGCCATGTTTGCCATGAGCCATGTATGTATGGAGCCATGTATGTCATGAGCCATGTATGTATGGAGCCATGCGTGTATGGAGCCATGTATGCCATGAGCCATTTGTGTATGGAGCCATGTATGTATAGAGCCATGTATGTATGGAACCATGTATACCATGTATCTATGGAGCCATGCATGTAAGGAGCTATGTATGTATAGAGCCATGTATGTATGGAACCATGTATGCCATGTATGTATGGAGCCATGTATGTAAGGAGCCATGTGTGTATAGAGCCATGTATGTATGGAGCCATGTATGCTATGTATGTATAGAGTCATGTATGTATGGAACCATGTATGCCATGTATGTATGGAGCCATGTATGTAAGGAGCCATGTATGCCATGTATGTATGGAGCCATGTATGTATAGAGCCATACATTTGCAGTGCTAGGTATACACGCATCTAATTGAAAAAGCAAAAAGGTAAATGGAAAGTGTACATGGATGGTAACAAAGTCTATGTAGGCTTCACGTGTTTAGATAAAAGTTGGTCCATAAAGACGACCATCACCTTCCACCCACATGAATTGGCCTCTCACCAGAAGGTCTGACCTCCCGAAGGGTCGGCCAGCATGAGCCATATAATATATCCAACTGACAGCAACCGACCTTCAGTGAAGATCCCTTCCCCAACCGACCTTCAGTGAAGATCCCTTCCCCAACCGACCTTCAGTGAACATCCCTTCCCCAACCGACCTTCAGTGAACATCCCTTCCCCAACCGACCTTCAGTGAAGATCCCTTCCCCAACCGACCTTCAGTGAACATCCCTTCCCCAACCGACCCTCAGTGAAGATCCCTTCCCCAACCGACCTTCAGTGAACATCCCTTCCCCAACTGGCCTTCAGTGAAGATCCCTTCCCCAACCGGCCTTCAGTGAAGATCCCTTCCCCAACTGGCCTTCAGTGAAGATCCTTTCCCCAACTGGCCTTCAGTGAAGATCCCTTCCCCAACTGGCCTTCAGTGAAGATCCCTTCCGGGGCAAAGTCCCTTCTCCAAGTTACAGAACATTCTCTGCTGACAACTTCCACATACATTTCTGGAGATCTGGTGTCAGGCAGAAGCCGAGTCACAGCAATGGATGTAACCAGAACTCTACAGTCAGGAGGCTGAGGGATGAGACGTGCTTCTTCCCTCCCTACACACACAGTCATGTATAGAGTCATGTATGTATAGAGCCACGTATGCCTTGTATGTATGATGCCATGTATAGAGTCATGTATGTATGATGCCATGTATAGAGTCATGTATGTATGATGCCATGAGTCATGTATGTATAGAGTCATGTATGTATGATGCCATGAGTCATGTATGTATAGAGTCATGTATGTATGATGCCATGAGTCATGTATGTATAGAGTCATGTATGTATGATGCCATGTATGCCATGTATGTATAGAGTCATGTATGTATGATGCCATGAGTCATGTATGTTTAGAGTCATGTATGTATGATGCCATGAGTCATGTATGTATAGAGTCATGTATGTATGATGCCATGAGTCATGTATGTATAGGGTCATGTATGTATAGAGTCATGTATGTATGATGCCATGTATAGAGTCATGTATGTATGATGCCATGAGTCATGTATGTATAGAGTCATGTATGTATGATGCCATGAGTCATGTATGTATGATGCCATGAGTCATGTATGTATAGAGTCATGTATGTATGATGCCATGAGTCATGTATGTATAGAGTCATGTATGTATGATGCCATGAGTCATGTATGTATAGAGTCATGTATGTATGATGCCATGAGTCATGTATGTATAGAGCTATATATGTCATGAGAACCTTTATGAGTAAACCCGGATCAGGTGAAGGAAGCAGCTGAGAACATCCATGACAGACTGAGGGGTGAGAGAGGAGCACAAGGTGACCCCGGATTGGAATCAGTAGAGGCCACGTGGTGACACGGGAGGAAATGCTCGCTCTTGAGGTGAGTGTCACGTAGACGGTGTGAAGGTCGGACTTCAGTGGCCATTGGAACCGTTGATTGTGACATCTCACAGCAGAGCACATTGGGTGGGATCACAGCACACAACCCGCTCACAGAAACGTGTCGCCCGTCAGCAAACACGCGATGTTCCCTGTTATTGGCGCTCCCATGTTCCTTCTAATGTGCGTGTTCTTACACACTGAACCTGATGGTGCTGCGGCAGGGGGGGGGGAGATGGAGTCCTTCAACCTGACATGGGAGGAGGAGCCATTGCTGAGGTCCTCCTCTGTATGCCGACTGCGTCTGTTGCCGATCCTCGGGCTTCAATACTTTGTGCCCTGAGTGCCGACATACAGATCAGGAAAATCCGAGAGCTCAGCAATGAAGACTGAAGAATCTGCACCCCCCCCCCCCACCCCCCGATCTTTGCCGGCTGCCCCATGTCCTCTTCTCTTGGTGTTCCTGCCAGTCCATCTGCTTTCCTATTGGTGACCACACTGGACAGGAGAGCACAGTGTGGTCAGTTCTCCAGCTGTGCTGAGAACTCGGCCTGTTCTCCAATCATCAGACTTGTCCTGACACCCCCTCTTCCCCCCTCATAACCATTCACCGGGAAGACCAGCATGCTGCTGTTTCTCCTCCCCCAGCTCACTGACCTCCATATGCAGAGGAGAACAGAGGTCACGTGACCACGACTGTTCTGCATTTCATTTCTATAGACAGAATGGGTTACAAGGTGCGGATCGCATCGCATTGCTTTCCTATAGTCTGTAATGAGACGTGTCCTGGGAGGTGTGTGAATATGGCTCCGACCTAGACCGTGGCACTGACCTAGACCGTGGCTCCAACCTAGACCGTGGCTCCGAGCTAGACCGTGGCTCCGAGCTAGACCGTGGCACCGACCTAGACCGTGGCACCGACCTAGACCGTGGCTGCTCCCTAGTCCGTGGCTCCGAGCTAGATCATGGCTCCAACCTAGACCGTGGCTCCGACCTAGACCGTGGCACCGACCTAGACCATGGCTGCTCCCTAGTCCATGGCTCCGAGCTAGATCATGGCTCCAACCTAGACCGTGGCTCCAACCTACTGTGGCTGCGACCTAGACCATGGCTGCGACCTAGACCGTGGCTGCGCCCTAGTCCGTGGCTGCACCCTAGTCCGTGGCTCCAACCTAGACCATGGCTGCCTTCATTGTACGCAGGTGACAAGTCCACTTTTAGCTACATTGCACTAGACCTCTGCATCTCTGCAGCACGGAGCGCCATCGCCTGGTGCGTGCCGGATGTGCGGAGCTCGTTCTGGGTTTTCTCTCGTATTTGTTCCTTCTACAGATCCACCGCAATCGGTTTTTAATTGTTTTGACTTTCATGTACAATAAAGAGATTCTCTGAGCTTCTCATTGGTGTTCCTTCTAGTGAAGTCTATTCTGTTGCACTATGGGAGGGATCCTCGGATCATTGAAGTGCCCTGCTGGGGGCGGGGCAATGGGCGGGGCTGTAGGAGACCATTACAGGACTGATGGAAAGTAATACACATTCTTCTCTGGAGGTCGGCAAAGTCCATCCTGGAGCTTCTCCTGTGTTTAGACCCAACTGTAGTAATAGTAGGAAGTCCTGCCCCCGGCCGGCACGCCGCCCACAATGACCTTTGCTCTCTGTGGGGAAGCAGTGGTCTCTCTGCAGAGGACCAACACAGCCTCTGCTTACCAGAGCTTCCCAATCATCTGGGGGCCGGAGCTTTCCTCATTCCAGAGTTCTAGGGACTGACTAAGCAAGAGGCATGTCGGAGCTCTGCAGAGAGACCACTGCTTCCACCCAGGGAGCGCCCTCTGCTGGCAGGGGACAGGATAATGAAATGTCGGACTTTTCTCACCTTTGGATTGGGTTCACTCGGAACCGGGGGCGGACTGACCATTTGGAAACGCGGGCACTGCCCGAGGGCCCGGTTCAGTAGGGGGCCCCATGATGCCCTATTGCCCGGGGGCCCCATGAGTTGTCATTCCGCCTCTGCTTGGAACGTATTTATCAAACGAAACTCCTAGAAACACAGAAAAGTGACGGCAGAAGAGGAGAGCCCCGCCCACTCTGCACGTTGTTTCGGTTTTTGGGGGTTTATCTGAGTATAGATCTATGTTTGCCCCTCACATGTCTGAAGATATTTACCGCTCCCCATCTCCCTCCCTCTGCGGGGAGTTAATTCCCGACACCAACTACTCCTTCAGTACAATACTTTCTGAGGTGAGATGTGGACTTTCCTCCGTTGGAGGTCCGCTCCTCGGGGTCTTGGTCTCGTGTAGAAGATCCTGAACCATCTTCACCCCCTTCATGTATGTAAAGGGTCCAGTCATGTCCTCCTTCCCTTCTTTCCTCCCGACTGGACATGTGAGGCTCCTGAAGTCTCTCCTGATATGTTTTACCACCCCCCCCGACCTTCCACCATTTGTGTTCCCGTCTCTGGACTCGCTCTATCTTATCAATATCTTCATGTAAGTGACGTCTCCAGAACTGGACCCAGAATTCTCAATGAGGTCCAACTAAAGATCTATATAGAGGAATCAGGACCTCCTTCCTCCCGCCGGTGACCCCTCTAGTGATAGGATCTATATAGAGGAATCAGGACCTCCTTCCTCCTGCCGGTGACCCCTCTAGTGATAGGATCTATATAGAGGAATCAGGACCTCCTTCCTCCTGCCGGTGACCCCTCTAGTGATAGGATCTATATAGAGGAATCAGGACCTCCTTCCTCCTGCCGGTGACCCCTCTAGTGATAGGATCTATACAGAGGAATCAGGACCTCCTTCCTCCTGCCGGTGACCCCTCTAGTGATAGATCTATATAGAGGAATCAGGACCTCCTTCCTCCTGCCGGTGACCCCTCTAGTGATAGGATCTATGTAGAGGGGTTGGGACCTCCTTCCTCCTGCCGGTGACCCCTCTAGTGATAGGATCTATATAGAGGAATCGGGACCTCCTTCCTCCTGCCGGTGACCCCTCTAGTGATAGGATCTATATAGAGGAATCGGGACCTCCTTCCTCCCGCCGGTGACCCCTCTAGTGATAGGATCTATATAGAGGAATCAGGACCTCCTTCCTCCCGCCGGTGACCCCTCTAGTGATAGGATCTATATAGAGGAATCAGGACCTCCTGCCGGTGACCCCTCTAGTGATAGATCTATATAGAGGAATCAGGACCTCCTTCCTCCTGCCGGTGACCCCTCTAGTGATAGATCTATATAGAGGAATCAGGACCTCCTTCCTCCTGCCGGTGACCCCTCTAGTGATAGATCTATATAGAGGAATCAGGACCTCCTTCCTCCTGCCGGTGACCCCTCTAGTGATAGGATCTATATAGAGGAATCAGGACCTCCTCCCTCCTGCCGGTGACCCCTCTAGTGATAGATCTATATAGAGGAATCAGGACCTCCTGCCGGTGACCCCTCTAGTGATAGGATCTATATAGAGGAATCAGGACCTCCTTCCTCCTGCCGGTGACCCCTCTAGTGATAGGATCTATATAGAGGAATCAGGACCTCCTTCCTCCTGCCGGGGACCCCTCTAGTGATAGGATCTATATAGAGGAATCGGGACCTCCTTCCTCCTGCCGGTGACCCCTCTAGTGATAGGATCTATATAGAGGAATCGGGACCTCCTTCCTCCTGCCGGTGACCCCTCTAGTGATAGGATCTATATAGAGGAATCAGGACCTCCTTCCTCCTGCCGGTGACCCCTCTAGTGATAGATCTATATAGAGGAATCAGGACCTCCTTCATCCTGCCGGTGACCCCTCTAGTGATAGATCTATATAGAGGAATCAGGACCTCCTTCCTCCTGCCGGTGACCCCTCTAGTGACAGGATCTATATAGAGGAATCAGGACCTCCTTCCTCCTGCCGGTGACCCCTCTAGTGATAGATCTATATAGAGGAATCAGGACCTCCTTCCTCCTGCCGGTGACCCCTCTAGTGATAGGATCTATATAGAGGAATCGGGACCTCCTTCCTCCTGCCGGTGACCCCTCCAGTGATAGATCTATATAGAGGAATCGGGACCTCCTTCCTCCTGCCGGTGACCCCTCTAGTGATAGGATCTATATAGAGGAATCAGGACCTCCTTCCTCCTGCCGGTGACCCCTCTAGTGATAGATCTATATAGAGTAATCAGGACCTCCTTCCTCCTGCCGGTGACCCCTCTAGTGATTTGCCCCTCACATGTCTGAAGATATTTACCGCTCCCCATCTCCCTCCCTCTGCAGGGAGTTAATTCCCGACACCAACTACTCCTTCAGTACAATACTTTCTGAGATGAGATGTGGACTTTCCTCCGTTGGAGGTCCGCTCCTCGGGGTCTTGGTCTCGTGTAGAAGATCCTGAACCATCTTCACCCCCTTCATGTATGTAAAGGGTCCAGTCATGTCCTCCTTCCCTTCTTTCCTCCCGACTGGACATGTGAGGCTCCTGAAGTCTCTCCTGATATGTTTTACCACCCCCCCCGACCTTCCACCATTTGTGTTCCCGTCTCTGGACTCGTTCTATCTTATCAATATCTTCATGTAAGTGACGTCTCCAGAACTGGACCCAGAATTCTCAATGAGGTCCAACTAAAGATCTATATAGAGGAATCAGGACCTCCTTCCTCCTGCCGGTGACCCCTCTAGTGATAGGATCTATATAGGGGAATCAGGACCTCCTTCCTCCCGCCGGTGACCCCTCTAGTGATAGGATCTATATAGAGGAATCGGGACCTCCTTCCTCCTGCCGGTGACCCCTCTAGTGATAGGATCTATATAGAGGAATCAGGACCTCCTTCCTCCTGCCGGTGACCCCTCTAGTGATAGGATCTATATAGAGGAATCGGGACCTCCTTCCTCCTGCCGGTGACCCCTCTAGTGATAGGATCTATATAGAGGAATCAGGACCTCCTTCCTCCTGCCGGTGACCCCTCTAGTGATAGGATCTATATAGAGGAATCAGGACCTCCTTCCTCCTGCCGGTGACCCCTCTAGTGATAGGATCTATGTAGAGGGGTTGGGACCTCCTTCCTGATGGTGGTTCAGGACGGAACCGTCTCACTTCGGGGACCAGAAATCCATCTGAACCCTGATTGGCTGTCATTGGGTATGTATATATGTGGCTGTAGATCCTCGGGCCCCGGCGCTGTCCCCTCTCTGACCCCCATGTTGTCAGGAGGGAAGGGATTGGCTGGCGATTTCCATGAATGGTATCAGAGGGGGGATGTCGGAGGAGCTCAGCGGTCTCTGGAGGATGGAAACAATTATCTGCGCCAGGAAGTCGGAACATTCCCCAGTTCTATGTGGTGGCCTTAAAGGGTCACTCCACCCAAAACGGAACATTTTAGCCTGGCTGTATGGGGGGTAAGTGACAGCTGAAACCTGGGGGGGAGGTAAGTGCACATGATTAGGGGTCCCCCCCCCTCCCCCACTGTGAGGATGACTACAAGAGGAATCGTGATCTGCTGGTTGTAGGCGGAGCCGCGGTGTCATCCAACATTGTATGTGATGATGTCAGAGAGCTGCAACCCATCAGGCAGTAAATGTGCCCATTATGAGGGGTTCCCACCATCCCTGTGCCCACTATGAGGGGTTCCCACCATCCCTGCGCCCATTATGAGGGGTTCGCACCATCCCTGTGCCCACTATGAGGGGTTCCCACCATCCCTGTGCCCATTATGAGGGGTTACCACCATCCCTGTGCCCATTATGAGGGGTTCCCACCATCCTGTGCCCACTATGAGGGGTTCCCACCATCCCTGCGCCCATTATGAGGGGTTCGCACCATCCCTGTGCCCATTATGAGGGGTTACCACCATCCCTGTGCTCATTATGAGGGGTTCCCACCATCCCTGTGCCCATTATGAGGGGTTCGCACCATCCTGTACCCACAATGAGGGGTTCCCACCATCCCTGCGCCCATTATGAGGGGTTCGCACCATCCCTGTGCCCACTATGAGGGGTTCCCACCATCCCTGTGCCCACTATGAGGGGTTCCCACCATCCCTGTGCCCATTATGAGGGGTTTGCACCATCCCTGTGTCCATTATGAGGGGTTTCCACCATCCCTGTGCCCAATAAGAGGGGGTTCCCACCATCCCTGTGCCCATTATGAGGGGTTCCCACCATCCCTGTGCCCACTATGAGGGGTTCCCACCATCCCTGTGCCCAATAAGAGGGGGTTCCCACCATCCCTGTGCCCACTATGAGGGGTTCCCACCATCCCTGTGCCCAATAAGAGGGGGTTCCCACCATCCCTGTGCACAATAAGAGGGGGTTCCCACCATCCCTGTGCCCATTATGAGGGGTTCCCACCATCCCTGTGCCCACTATGAGGGGTTCCCACCATCCCTGTGCCCACTATGAGGGGTTCCCATTGGATGAAGTTCCCCTGTAAGCCTCTGGGAGGCGCTCCCGCTCTGAGCGGCATCATTGGGTGCGTGCCGGATTGCTGGATGTGCGGCTGATCCCGGCGTATCCAATGAGGTCTTCTGATGGATTCCTCTCTGGAGATTCGTCTCCACAGAGAAGTCGATCTTCGATCCTGCAGTGTGAATGGTAACATTGTGTCTGACCGCAGACACAGGGGGAGGAGTCACACGCCTGTTTCCGGGGAGATCAGACGCGTCATCTCTGATTGGCTGCAGGCGGCGCTGGGCGCCATTCCTTGTATTCAGGTTGATCGTCATCCTGCTAATCGCAGCTCCCCGGCGAGGGAATGTCCTGGAAGAGCCACTCCTCCAATCGTTGTGACTCCGCCCACATTCATACAGAAAGGAACCAATAGGATGGAAGACCACGGGAGTAATTACATGAACTGATCAGATAAAAAACAACTCCTTTCAGGGACCAAATCACTCCTTCATCATCAGGGGCCAAATCACTCTTCCTTCATCAGGGGCCAAATCACTCCTCCATCAGGGCCAAATCACTCTTCCTTCATCAGGGGCCAAATCACTCCTCCATCAGGGGCCAAATCACTCCTCCATCAGGACCAAATCACTCCTAAATCAGGGCCAAATCACTCCATCAGGGGCCAAATCACTCTTCCTTCATCAGGGCCAAATCACTCCATCAGGGGCCAAATCACTCCTTCACTAGGGGCCAAATCACTCTTCCTTCATCAGGGCCAAATCACTCCTCCATCAGGGGCCAAATCACTCTTCCTTCATCAGGGCCAAATCACTCCTCCTTCATTAGGGACTAATCACTCCTCCTTCATCAGGAGCCAAATCACTCCTCCATCAGGGGCCAAATCATCATCCATCAGGGGACAAATCACTCCGCCTTCATCAGGGCCAAATCACTCCTCCATCAGGAGGCAAATCACTCCTCCAGGGGCCAAATCATCATCCATCAGGGGCCAAATCACTCCTCCTTCATCAGGGACTAATCACTCCTCCTTCATCAGGGCCCAAATCACTCCTCCTTCATCAGGGACTAATCACTTCTCCTTCATCAGGGACTAATCACTCCTCCTTCATCAGGGCCCAAATCACTCCTCCTTCATCAGGGACTAATCACTTCTCCTTCATCAGGGCCCAAATCACTCCTCCTTCATCAGGGACTAATCACTCCTCCATCAGGGGAAAAATCACTCCTCCTTCATCAGGGATCAAATGACTCCTCCTTCATCAGGGATCAAATCACTCCTCCTTCATCAGGGGTAATCACTCCATCAGGGAACAAATCACTCCTCCATCATCAGGGACTAATCACTCCTCCTTCATCAGGGACTAATCACTCCTCCTTCATCGGGGACTAATCACTCCTCCTTCATTGGGGACAAATCACTCCTCCATCAGGGGCCAAATCACTCCTCCTTCATCAGGGGACAAATCATTCCTCCTTCATCAGGACCAAATAACTCCTCCATCAGGGGCCAAATCACTCCTCCATCAGGGACTAATCACTCCTCCTTCATCAGGGACTAATCACTCCTCCTTCATCAGGGCCCAAATCACTCCTCCTTCATCAGGGGTAATCACTCCATCAGGGAACAAATCACTCCTCCTTCATCAGGGACTAATCACTCCTCCTTCATCAGGGCCCAAATCACTCCTCCTTCATCAGGGACTAATCACTCCATCAGGGGCCAAATCACTCCTTCATCAGGGACTAATCACTCCTCCTTAATCGGGGGCCAAATCACTCATCCTTCATCAGGGGAAAAACACTCCTCCTCCATCAGGTACTAATCACTCCTCCTCCATCAGGGTCAAATCACTCCTCCATCAGGGGCCAAATCACTCCTCCTTCATCAGGGGACAAATCATTCCTCCTTCATCAGGACCAAATAACTCCTCCATCAGGGGCCAAATCACTCCATCAGGGGACAAATCATTCCTCCTTCATCAGGGGACAAATCACTCCTCCTTCATCAGGGCCCAAATCACTCCTCCTTCATCAGGGCCCAAATCACTCCTCCTTCATCAGGGACTAATCACTCCTCCTTCATCAGGGACTAATCACTCCTCCTTCATCAGGGACTAATCACTCCTCCTTCATCAGGGCCCAAATCACTCCTCCTTCATCAGGGACTAATCACTCCTTCATCAGGGCCCAAATCACTCCTCCATCAGGGACTAATCACTCCTCCATCAGGGCCAAATCACTCCTCCATCACGGGCCAAATCACTCCTTCATCAGGAACTAATCACTCCTCCTCCATCAGGGGACAAATCACTCCTCCTTCATCAGGGGCCAAATCACTCCTCCTTCATCCGGGCCAAATTACTCCATCAGGGGACAAATCACTCCTCCTTCATCAGGGACTAATCACTCCTCCTTCATCAGGGACTAATCACTCCTCCTTCATCAGGGACTAATCACTCCTCCTTCATCAGGGACTAATCACTCATCCTTCATTAGGGGACAAATCACTCCTTCATAAGGGGGCCACATCACTCCTCCTCCATCAGGGACTAATGACTCCTCCTCCATCAGGGCCAAATCACTCCTCCATCAGGGCCAAATCACTGCTCCTTCATCAGGGAACAAATCACTGCTCCTTCATCAGGGGTCAAATCACTCCTCCTTCATCAGG
This sequence comes from Staurois parvus, assembly GCF_062004578.1. NCBI lineage: Eukaryota > Metazoa > Chordata > Amphibia > Anura > Ranidae > Staurois > Staurois parvus. The sequence goes on along the minus strand of NW_028319621.1, from coordinate 75,120 downwards.
GACAAATCACATCAGTCATTTGCTGTCCTTGTGAAGTGCATGAAGATCGTCCTGCAGAATGTTCGATGTACACCCTTCCTGCACCAAGATGGCAGCTCAGAAATGGCGCCTCCTGGTGATCCTGTGAGGTGTTCTTTGTATTCCGGCTGCAGTTGGTGACGTAATGTGAACCTTTCACTGCAGACAATGGCGGGGGAGATCGATATGAATCATCGAACGTTTTATTCAGGTCACATCAGTGGGGTCATTCATCGTTTCATACAATATTTTTCTGTTCAGTTGAATTTCTTTTCAGAGGGAGTTTCCAGGTTCTGTCTGGAGCGGCACTGTCACTGAGGTTCCGCTTTCCTGAACTCAGCGCTGGATTCAACGTGTCCGATAGACCTCCGGGTCGACAAGGGTGGGACAAAGGTGGGACAATGGTGGGACAGCGGTGGGACAATGGTGGGACAATGGTGGGACAGCGGTGGGACAATGGTGAGACAATGGTGGGACAGCGGTGGGACAATGGTAGGACAATGGTGGGACAGCGGTGGGACAATGTTGGGGCAATGGTGGGACAGAGGTGGGACAGCGGTGGGACAATGGTGGGACAGCGGTGGGACAATGGTGGGACAATGGTAGGACAATGGTGGGACAGCGTTGGGACAATGGTGGGACAGCGGTGGGACAATGGTAGGACAATGGTGGGACAGCGGTGGGACAATGGTGGGACAGCGGTGGGACAATGGTAGGACAATGGTGGGACAGCGGTGGGACAATGGTGAGACAATGGTGGGACAGCGGTGGGACAATGGTGAGACAATGGTGAGACAATGGTGGGACAGCGGTGGGACAATGGTAAGACAATGGTGGGACAGCGGTGGGACAATGGTAGGACAATGGTGGGACAGCGGTGGGACAATGGTAGGACAATAGTAGGACAATGGTGGGACAATGGTGAGACAATGGTGGGACAATAATAGGACAATGGTGGGACAATAATAGGACAATGGTGGGACAATAATAGGACAATGGTGGGACAGCGGTGGGACAATGGTAGGACAATGGTGGGACATCGGTGGGACAGCGGTGGGACAATGGTGGGACAGTGGTGGGACAATGGTAGGACAATGGTGGGACATCGGTGGGACAATGGTGGGACAATGGTAGGACAATGGTGGGACAGCGGTGGGACAATGGTAGGACAATAGTAGGACAATGGTGGGACAATGGTGAGACAATAATAGGACAATGGTGGGACAATAATAGGACAATGGTGGGACAATAATAGGACAATGGTGGGACAATAATAGGACAATGGTGGGACAGCGGTGGGACAATGGTAGGACAATGGTGGGACATCGGTGGGACAGCGGTGGGACAATGGTGGGACAGTGGTGGGACAATGGTAGGACAATGGTGGGACATCGGTGGGACAATGGTGGGACAATGGTAGGACAATGGTGGGACAGCGGTGGGACAATGGTGGGACAGTGGTGGGACAGCGGTGGGACAGCGGTGGGACAATGGTAGGACAATGGTGGGACAATGGTGGGACAGTGGTAGGACAATGGTGGGACAGTGGTGGGACAATGGTGGGACAGTGGTGGGGCAATGGTGGGACAATGGTGGCCCCCGGGTCTCCTGTCATCTGTCCTGTTGCAGACACTGGTTTATGTAGTAGACATTCCCTCCCGAGACTCTGCCTGTGAAGACAATATGGTGACTTGCTGACTCCACAAGATCCACAAGCAGTGTCATCTCACCAGGCTGGGTACATCACAGGACGATTTCCTGGTCATGAAGGTGAACGAATACTCTGGAATAATTCGCCTTCTATGGGGGGAGTTCTGTACACCGGGAGAGGGAAATCTAAAGTAACAAGCAGGGGACTACACTACCTAGCACAAAACAGGAGGGGGAACAAGAGGACGACACTGACTACAATACTGGAAGCAGGCCGCCGTGTCAGCACCTCAGTCCTGGAGACAGCCAGAGAGGACACACCCCCGTCACTGGATTTACTGCTGTCTGTTGGGGACACTTCCCTTCACTTCCTGTCCAGATGAGGTCATCAGTCTGCTGCTGTTCAGTCACAGGGTGGGGGCGGGGAGGAGACCTGTAAGTGACAATCTGGTCCCCTCCCACCCCAGGCAGAGCTGTGTATATCTCAGGACTGGATGGACAGAAATCCTCTCCCATATACTGTATTGCAGGTCTCCTCCCCACCCCCACCCTGGGACTGGACAATGAAAGGAGAAGCAGCAGACTGATGACCTCATCTCTTTGCTCTCTCCTCCTGTCAGCATGCACCGCAGCACACCTGATTGGCTCTTTGTGCTGCTTCTCCCTCCCCCTCTCTGAGCCCTGCCTGTCTTATAAAGGACATCGAATGTTACATGAGTGATCTGTTGAGATCCTGTCCCCTCCCCCACCGATGTTGGGTCCAGGCACCGCAGCGCCTCACCGCCGATCCTTCCCAGGCCTGTGGTGATCCTCTTCACTCATTGGGTGGCCACTGATGATGTAACTCCTGTGTATGTGACCAGAGCAGGGGCAGACTGACCGAGGGCCCAGGGTCAGTAGGGGGCCCCATGAGATGCCCCTGGTACCTTTTTCATTGGCTTTTTTGAGTTTGGGCAAGGACACAGGGGCCCCATGATCCCCTATTGCCCGGGGGCCCCATGAGTTGTCAGTCCGCCCCTGGATCAGAGTGGCCTCACCCGCCGCAGCCCACAGGCCCCCCGCAGGCCCCGCCTCCTATCAGCTCTTTCCTGGTGGAGTTCCATCGCTGGAGGTGTGAAATAATAAAAGTCGTCCTGAATCGTCCTCGGAGGTCCTTCCTACAAAGCGGCTGGATGGAGGAGAATGGAGGGGGCGGGGCAAAGATTCTGTGGATTCATTACTCTTCCTGATTGACACATTAATGAGGGTGTCGGGGGTCGCCCCCTGCTGGGGGGGAGAAGATCACGGCCCATTCATCTCACAGCCGCCCCCCATGATGGATTGGATGGATTCAGCGAGTTGGCAGTGGAAGTACGCCGCAGCCAAATCTGCCTGTCAGTGGAAGAGGACGGGGCGGCCGAGCCGCGGATTCTCCTCGTCGTTCTGTGCGGCCGCCGGCGCTGCGCTTCCCAGAGCGAACGTAAATAACCGACGCGACCAGAATCACCGCGGAGCGCTTCCCGGAGCGACCAGAATCACCGCGGAGCGCTTCCTGGAACGACCAGAATCACCGCGGAGCGCTTCCTGGAACGACCAGAATCACCGACGCGACCAGAATCACCGCGCTGCGCTTCCCGGAGCGACCAGAATCACCGCGGAGCGCTTCCTGGAACGACCAGAATCACCGACGCGACCAGAATCACCGCGCTGCGCTTCCCAGAGCGACCAGAATCACCGCGGAGCGCTTCCCAGAGCGAACGTAAATAACCGACGCGACCAGAATCACCGCGGAGCGCTTCCCAGAGCAACCAGAATCACCGCGGAGCGCTTCCTGGAACGACCAGAATCACCGCGGTGCGCTTCCCAGAGCGAACGTAAATAACCGACGCGACCAGAATCACCGCGGAGTGCTTCCCAGAGTGACCAGAATCACCGCGGAGCGCTTCCCAGAGCGACCAGAATCACCGCAGAGCGTTTCCCAGAGCGAACGTAAATAACCGACGCGACCAGAATCACCGCGGAGTGCTTCCCAGAGTGACCAGAATCACCGCGGAGCGCTTCCCAGAGCGACCAGAATCACCGCGGAGCGCTTCCCAGAGTGACCAGAATCACCGCGGAGCGCTTCCTGGAACGACCAGAATCACTGACGCGACCAGAATCACCGCGCTGCGCTTCCCAGAGCGAACGTAAATAACCGACGCGACCAGAATCACCGCGGAGCGCTTCCCAGAGCGACCAGAATCACCGCGGAGCGCTTCCTGGAACGACCAGAATCACCGCGGTGCGCTTCCCAGAGCGAACGTAAATAACCGACGCGACCAGAATCACCGCGGAGCGCTTCCCAGAGCAACCAGAATCACCGCGGAGCGCTTCCCAGAGCAACCAGAATCACCGCGGAGCGCTTCCTGGAACGACCAGAATCACTGACGCGACCAGAATCACCGCGCTGCGCTTCCCAGAGCGAACGTAAATAACCGACGCGACCAGAATCACCGCGGAGCGCTTCCCAGAGCGACCAGAATCACCGCGGAGCGCTTCCTGGAACGACCAGAATCACCGCGGTGCGCTTCCCAGAGCGAACGTAAATAACCGACGCGACCAGAATCACCGCGGAGCGCTTCCCAGAGCAACCAGAATCACCGCGGAGCGCTTCCCAGAGCAACCAGAATCACCGCGGAGCGCTTCCTGGAACGACCAGAATCACTGACGCGACCAGAATCACCGCGCTGCGCTTCCCAGAGCGAACGTAAATAACCGACGCGACCAGAATCACCGCGGAGCGCTTCCTGGAACGACCAGAATCACCGCGCTGCGCTTCCCAGAGCGAACATAAATAACCGACGCGACCAGAATCACCACGGAGCGCTTCCCAGAGCAACCAGAATCACCGCGGAGAGCTTCCTGGAACGACCAGAATCGCTGACGCGACCAGAATCACAGCGCTGCGCTTCCCAGAGCGAACGTAAATAACCGACGCGACCAGAATCACCGCGGAGCGCTTCCCAGAGTGACCAGAATCACCGCGGAGCGCTTCCCAGAGTGACCAGAATCACCGCGGAGCGCTTCCCAGAGTGACCAGAATCACCGCAGAGCGCTTCCCAGAGCGACCAGAATCACCGCGGAGCGCTTCCCAGAGCGACCAGAATCACCGCAGAGCGTTTCCCAGAGCGAACGTAAATAACCGACGCGACCAGAATCACCGCGGAGCGCTTCCCAGAGTGACCAGAATCACCGCGGAGCGCTTCCCAGAGTGACCAGAATCACCGCGGAGCGCTTCCCAGAGTGACCAGAATCACCGCGGAGCGCTTCCCAGAGTGACCAGAATCACCGCGGAGCGCTTCCCAGAGTGACCAGAATCACCGCGGAGCGCTTCCCAGAGTGACCAGAATCACCGCGGAGCGCTTCCTGGAACGACCAGAATCACCGACGCGACCAGAATCACCGCGCTGCGCTTCCCAGAGCGAACGTAAATAACCGACGCGACCAGAATCACCGCGCTGCGCTTCCCAGAGTGACCAGAATCACCGCGGAGCGCTTCCCAGAGTGACCAGAATCACCGCGGAGCGCTTCCCAGAGTGACCAGAATCACCGCAGAGCGCTTCCCAGAGCGACCAGAATCACCGCGGAGCGCTTCCCAGAGCGACCAGAATCACCGCGGAGCGCTTCCCAGAGCGACCAGAATCACCGCAGAGCGTTTCCCAGAGCGAACGTAAATAACCGACGCGACCAGAATCACCGCGGAGCGCTTCCCAGAGTGACCAGAATCACCGCGGAGCGCTTCCTGGAACGACCAGAATCACCGCGGAGCGCTTCCTGGAACGACCAGAATCACCGACGCGACCAGAATCACCGCGCTGCGCTTCCCGGAGCGACCAGAATCACCGCGGAGCGCTTCCTGGAACGACCAGAATCACCGACGCGACCAGAATCACCGCGCTGCGCTTCCCAGAGCGACCAGAATCACCGCGGAGCGCTTCCCAGAGCGAACGTAAATAACCGACGCGACCAGAATCACCGCGGAGCGCTTCCCAGAGCAACCAGAATCACCGCGGAGCGCTTCCTGGAACGACCAGAATCACCGCGGTGCGCTTCCCAGAGCGAACGTAAATAACCGACGCGACCAGAATCACCGCGGAGTGCTTCCCAGAGTGACCAGAATCACCGCGGAGCGCTTCCCAGAGCGACCAGAATCACCGCAGAGCGTTTCCCAGAGCGAACGTAAATAACCGACGCGACCAGAATCACCGCGGAGTGCTTCCCAGAGTGACCAGAATCACCGCGGAGCGCTTCCCAGAGCGACCAGAATCACCGCGGAGCGCTTCCCAGAGTGACCAGAATCACCGCGGAGCGCTTCCTGGAACGACCAGAATCACTGACGCGACCAGAATCACCGCGCTGCGCTTCCCAGAGCGAACGTAAATAACCGACGCGACCAGAATCACCGCGGAGCGCTTCCCAGAGCGACCAGAATCACCGCGGAGCGCTTCCTGGAACGACCAGAATCACCGCGGTGCGCTTCCCAGAGCGAACGTAAATAACCGACGCGACCAGAATCACCGCGGAGCGCTTCCCAGAGCAACCAGAATCACCGCGGAGCGCTTCCCAGAGCAACCAGAATCACCGCGGAGCGCTTCCTGGAACGACCAGAATCACTGACGCGACCAGAATCACCGCGCTGCGCTTCCCAGAGCGAACGTAAATAACCGACGCGACCAGAATCACCGCGGAGCGCTTCCTGGAACGACCAGAATCACCGCGCTGCGCTTCCCAGAGCGAACATAAATAACCGACGCGACCAGAATCACCACGGAGCGCTTCCCAGAGCAACCAGAATCACCGCGGAGAGCTTCCTGGAACGACCAGAATCGCTGACGCGACCAGAATCACAGCGCTGCGCTTCCCAGAGCGAACGTAAATAACCGACGCGACCAGAATCACCGCGGAGCGCTTCCCAGAGTGACCAGAATCACCGCGGAGCGCTTCCCAGAGTGACCAGAATCACCGCGGAGCGCTTCCCAGAGTGACCAGAATCACCGCAGAGCGCTTCCCAGAGCGACCAGAATCACCGCGGAGCGCTTCCCAGAGCGACCAGAATCACCGCGGAGCGCTTCCCAGAGCGACCAGAATCACCGCAGAGCGTTTCCCAGAGCGAACGTAAATAACCGACGCGACCAGAATCACCGCGGAGCGCTTCCCAGAGTGACCAGAATCACCGCGGAGCGCTTCCCAGAGTGACCAGAATCACCGCGGAGCGCTTCCCAGAGTGACCAGAATCACCGCGGAGCGCTTCCCAGAGTGACCAGAATCACCGCGGAGCGCTTCCCAGAGTGACCAGAATCACCGCGGAGCGCTTCCCAGAGTGACCAGAATCACCGCGGAGCGCTTCCTGGAACGACCAGAATCACCGACGCGACCAGAATCACCGCGCTGCGCTTCCCAGAGCGAACGTAAATAACCGACGCGACCAGAATCACCGCGCTGCGCTTCCCAGAGTGACCAGAATCACCGCGGAGCGCTTCCCAGAGTGACCAGAATCACCGCGGAGCGCTTCCCAGAGTGACCAGAATCACCGCAGAGCGCTTCCCAGAGCGACCAGAATCACCGCGGAGCGCTTCCCAGAGCGACCAGAATCACCGCAGAGCGTTTCCCAGAGCGAACGTAAATAACCGACGCGACCAGAATCACCGCGGAGCGCTTCCCAGAGTGACCAGAATCACCGCGGAGCGCTTCCCAGAGTGACCAGAATCACCGCGGAGCGCTTCCCAGAGTGACCAGAATCACCGCGGAGCGCTTCCCAGAGTGACCAGAATCACCGCGGAGCGCTTCCCAGAGTGACCAGAATCACCGCGGAGCGCTTCCCAGAGTGACCAGAATCACCGCGGAGCGCTTCCTGGAACGACCAGAATCACCGACGCGACCAGAATCACCGCGCTGCGCTTCCCAGAGCGAACGTAAATAACCGATGCGACCAGAATCACCGCGCTGCGCTTCCCAGAGCGAACGTAAATAACCGACGCAACCAGAATCACCGCGGAGCGCTTCCCAGAGTGACCAGAATCACCGCAGAGCCGAGAATATTCCAGGAGTACGGCCGATCGGACAGAGAAAACGATAAATTCAGGATCCACACCGGAGCCATCGACCGTTTCATGGATCCTTCCAGGCTAACGTTCGATGTACACTCGGGATCACGCCATTTACTATCATTGGAAGTGTATGGAGGATCCATCCAGGGGACTCCATCCGGGGGACTCCATCCAGGGGACTCCATCCAGACCACTCCATCCAGGGGACTCCATCCAGACCACTCCATCCAGGGGACTCCATCCCGGGGACTCCATCCAGGGGACTCCATCCGGGGGACTCCATCCAGGGGACTCCATCCAGACCACTCCATCCAGGGGACTCCATCCAGACCACTCCATCCAGGGGACTCCATCCAGACCACTCCATCCAGGGGACTCCATCCAGGGGACTCCATGCAGGCGACTCCATCCGGGCGACTCCATCCAGGGGACTCCATCCAGGGGACTCCATCCAGGGGACTCCATCCAGGGGACTCCATCCGGGCGACTCCATCCGGGGGACTCCATCCAGGGGACTCCATCCAGGGGACTCCATCCGGGCGACTCCATCCAGGGGACTCCATCCAGACCACTCCATCCAGGGGACTCCATCCAGACCACTCCATCCAGACCACTCCATCTGGGGGACTCCATCCAGGGGACTCCATCCGGGCGACTCCATCCAGGGGACTCCATCCAGACCACTCCATCCAGGGGACTCCATCCAGGGGACTCCATCCGGGCGACTCCATCCAGGGGACTCCATCCAGACCACTCCATCCAGGGGACTCCATCCAGGGGACTCCATCCAGACCACTCCATCTGGGGGACTCCATCCAGGGGACTCCATCCGGGCGACTCCATCCAGGGGACTCCATCCAGACCACTCCATCCAGGGGACTCCATCCAGACCACTCCATCCAGGGGACTCCATCCAGACCACTCCATCCAGGGGACTCCATCCAGGGGACTCCATGCAGGCGACTCCATCCGGGCGACTCCATCCAGGGGACTCCATCCAGGGGACTCCATCCAGGGGACTCCATCCAGGGGACTCCATCCGGGCGACTCCATCCGGGGGACTCCATCCAGGGGACTCCATCCAGGGGACTCCATCCGGGCGACTCCATCCAGGGGACTCCATCCAGACCACTCCATCCAGGGGACTCCATCCAGACCACTCCATCCAGACCACTCCATCTGGGGGACTCCATCCAGGGGACTCCATCCGGGCGACTCCATCCAGGGGACTCCATCCAGACCACTCCATCCAGGGGACTCCATCCAGGGGACTCCATCCGGGCGACTCCATCCAGGGGACTCCATCCAGACCACTCCATCCAGGGGACTCCATCCAGGGGACTCCATCCAGACCACTCCATCTGGGGGACTCCATCCAGGGGACTCCATCCGGGCGACTCCATCCAGGGGACTCCATCCAGACCACTCCATCCAGGGGACTCCATCCAGACCACTCCATCCAGACCACTCCATCCAGGGGACTCCATCCAGACCACTCCATCCAGACCACTCCATCTGGGGGACTCCATCCAGGGGACTCCATCCGGGCGACTCCATCCAGGGGACTCCATCCAGACCACTCCATCCAGGGGACTCCATCCAGGGGACTCCATCCGGGCGACTCCATCCAGGGGACTCCATCCAGACCACTCCATCCAGGGGACTCCATCCAGGGGACTCCATCCAGACCACTCCATCTGGGGGACTCCATCCAGGGGACTCCATCTGGGCGACTCCATCCAGGGGACTCCATCCAGACCACTCCATCCAGGGGACTCCATCCAGACCACTCCATCCAGACCACTCCATCCAGGGGACTCCATCCAGACCACTCCATCCAGACCACTCCATCTGGGGGACTCCATCCAGGGGACTCCATCCGGGCGACTCCATCCAGGGGACTCCATCCAGACCACTCCATCCAGGGGACTCCATCCGGGCGACTCCATCCAGGGGACTCCATCCAGACCACTCCATCCAGGGGACTCCATCCAGGGGACTCCATCCAGACCACTCCATCCAGGGGACTCCATCCAGACCACTCCATCCAGACCACTCCATCCAGGGGACTCCATCCAGACCACTCCATCCAGACCACTCCATCCAGACCACTCCATCTGGGGGACTCGATTGATAAGACATCTTGTAGATCTTGTGAAGTTTATTCCATAAACTGAGATTCTGGTTCCAGTGTCTTCACAGTGTACTGTGGCTTGAATTCAGTGTTTGGGGGTCGTCTGACAAACTGTCTCCGCCCACTAGACCCAAAAAGAACAATCTTACTTCCATCAGCCCACAAAATGTTGCGCCATTTCTCTTTAGGCCGGTCAATGTGCTCTTTGGCAGATTGTAACCTCTTCAGCACACGTCTTTTTCCCAACAGTGGGACTTTGCGGGGACTTCTTGCAGATAGCTTGGCTTCACATCGGCGTCTTCTAATTGTAACAGTCCTCACAGGGAACGTCACACCTTCTTTCATCTTCCTGGAGCTGATTGTTGGCTGAGTCCTCACAGGGAACGTCACACCTTCTTTCATCTTCCTGGAGCTGATTGTTGGCTGAGTCCTCACAGGGAACGTCACACCTTCTTTCATCTTCCTGGAGCTGATTGTTGGCTGAGTCCTCACAGGGAACGTCACACCTTCTTTCATCTTCCTGGAGCTGATTGTTGGCTGAGTCCTCACAGGGAACGTCACACCTTCTTTCATCTTCCTGGAGCTGATTGTTGGCTGAGTCCTCACAGGGAACGTCACACCTTCTTTCATCTTCCTGGAGCTGATTGTTGGCTGAGTCCTCACAGGGAACGTCACACCTTCTTTCATCTTCCTGGAGCTGATTGTTGGCTGAGTCCTCACAGGGAACGTCACACCTTCTTTCATCTTCCTGGAGCTGATTGTTGGCTGAGTCCTCACAGGGAACGCCACACCTTCTTTCATCTTCCTGGAGCTGATTGTTGGCTGAGTCCTCACAGGGAACGTCACACCTTCTTTCATCTTCCTGGAGCTGATTGTTGGCTGAGTCCTCACAGGGAACGTCACACCTTCTTTCATCTTCCTGGAGCTGATTGTTGGCTGAGTCCTCACAGGGAACGTCACACCTTCTTTCATCTTCCTGGAGCTGATTGTTGGCTGAGTCCGCCCCATTTTGGCTATTCTTCTATCCATTCCAATGGTAGTTTTTCGCTTTCTTCCACGTCTTTCAGGTTTTGGTTGCCATTTTAAAGCATTTGCCATCATTTTAGCTGAGCAGCCGATCATTTTCTGCACTTCTTTTTATGTTTTCCCTCCAATCAGCTTTTTAATCAAGGTACGCTGTTCTTCTGAACAATGTCTGGAATGACCCATTTTCCTCAGAATTTCAGAGAGAAATGCACTGTAACCAGCATGTCCAACATTTGCTGCCTTCCTTCCTTAAATAAGGGCAATAATTGCCACCTGTTTATCAAAGAATGAATGACGTCACTAATAGAACTCCACACGGCTATTATTGTGAACACGCCCCTCAATGAGGGATTCAATGACACAGAATCAGCAGCATGCATGTCATGACTGTCGGGTCTGTTGGGTTTCTATGACTCTACTACACCGGCTAGGAAATTATCTGCCATGTAGAAATATCATTTCCACCAAAAACAAACAGTGATTGATCCGGTTAGTGATGTCTGACTGCTAGTATTTTCAACACAACTGTACCTACCGCTCCCTCCATTGATGTACCCCCAGCTCTGCTGATCCCCCACTCAGTAGTAACCCCCAACTCTGCTGATCCCCCACTCAGTAGTAATCCCCAGCTCTTCTGATCCCCCACTCAGTAGTAATCCCCAGCTCTGCTGATCCCTCGCTCAGTAGTAATCCCCAGCTCTTCTGATCCCCCACTCAGTAGTAATCCCCAGCTCTGCTGATCCCTCGCTCAGTAGTAATCCCCAGCTCTTCTGATCCCCCACTCAGTAGTAACCCCCAGCTCTGCTGATCCCCCACTCAGTAGTAATCCCCAGCTCTTCTGATCCCCCACTCAGTAGTAATCCCCAGCTCTTCTGATCCCCCACTCAGTAGTAATCCCCAGCTCTGCTGATCCCTCGCTCAGTAGTAACCCCCAGCTCTTCTGATCCCCCACTCAGTAGTAATCCCCAGCTCTGCTGATCCCCCACTCAGTAGTAACCCCCAGCTCTTCTGATCCCCCACTCAGTAGTAATCCCCAGCTCTGCTGATCCCCCACTCAGTAGTAATCCCCAGCTTTGCTGATCCCCCACTCAGTAGTAACCCCCAGCTCTGCTGATCCCCCACTCAGTAGTAATCCCCAGCTCTTCTGATCCCCCACTCAGTAGTAATCCCCAGCTCTTCTGATCCCCCACTCAGTAGTCATCCCCAGCTCTGCTGATCCCTCGCTCAGTAGTAATCCCCAGCTTTGCCGATCCCCCCGCTCAGTAGTAATCCCCAGCTCTGCCGATCCCCCCGCTCAGTAGTAACCCCCAGCTCTGCCGATCCCCCACTCAGTAGTAACCCCCAGCTCTGCTGATCCCCCACTCAGTAGTACCCCCAGCTCTTCTGATCCCCCACTCAGTAATAATCCCCAGCTCTGCTGATCCCCCACTCAGTAGTAATCCCCAGCTCTTCTGATCCCCCACTCAGTAGTAATCCCCAGCTCTGCTGATCCCCCACTCAGTAGTAATCCCCAGCTCTTCTGATCCCCCACTCAGTAGTAATCCCCAGCTCTGCTGATCCCCCACTCAGTAGTAATCCCCAGCTCTGCTGATCCCCCGCTCAGTAGTAATCCCCAGCTCTGCCGATCCCCCCGGTCAGTAGTAACCCCCAGCTCTGCCGATCCCCCACTCAGTAGTAATCCCCAGCTCTGCCAATCCCCCACTCAGTAGTAACCCCCAGCTCTGCTGATCCCCCACTCAGTAGTAACCCCCAGCTCTGCCGATCCCCCACTCAGTATTAATCCCCAGCTCTGCTGATCCCTCGCTCAGTAGTAATCCCCAGCTTTGCTGATCCCCCACTCAGTAGTAATCCCCAGCTCTGCTGATCCCTCGCTCAGTAGTAATCCCCAGCTTTGCTGATCCCCCACTCAGTAGTAATCCCCAGCTTTGCTGATCCCCCACTCAGTAGTAACCACCAGCTCTGCTGATCCCCCACTCAGTAGTAATCCCCAGCTCTTTTGATCCCCCACTCAGTAGTAATCCCCAGCTCTGCTGATCCCTCGCTCAGTAGTAACCCCAAGCTCTTCTGATCCCCCACTCAGTAGTAATCCCCAGCTCTGCTGATCCCCCACTCAGTAGTAATCCCCAGCTTTGCTGATCCCCCACTCAGTAGTAACCCCCAGCTCTGCTGATCCCCCACTCAGTAGTAATCCCCAGCTCTTCTGATCCCCCACTCAGTAGTAATCCCCAGCTCTTCTGATCCCCCACTCAGTAGTAATCCCCAGCTCTGCTGATCCCTCGCTCAGTAGTAATCCCCAGCTTTGCCGATCCCCCCGCTCAGTAGTAATCCCCAGCTCTGCCGATCCCCCCGCTCAGTAGTAACCCCCATCTCTGCCGATCCCCCACTCAGTAGTAACCCCCAGCTCTGCTGATCCCCCACTCAGTAGTACCCCCAGCTCTTCTGATCCCCCACTCAGTAATAATCCCCAGCTCTGCTGATCCCCCACTCAGTAGTAATCCCCAGCTCTTCTGATCCCCCACTCAGTAGTAATCCCCAGCTCTGCTGATCCCCCACTCAGTAGTAATCCCCAGCTCTTCTGATCCCCCACTCAGTAGTAATCCCCAGCTCTGCTGATCCCCCACTCAGTAGTAATCCCCAGCTCTGCCAATCCCCCACTCAGTAGTAACCCCCAGCTCTGCTGATCCCCCACTCAGTAGTAACCCCCAGCTCTGCCGATCCCCCACTCAGTATTAATCCCCAGCTCTGCTGATCCCTCGCTCAGTAGTAATCCCCAGCTTTGCTGATCCCCCACTCAGTAGTAATCCCCAGCTCTGCTGATCCCTCGCTCAGTAGTAATCCCCAGCTTTGCTGATCCCCCACTCAGTAGTAATCCCCAGCTTTGCTGATCCCCCACTCAGTAGTAACCACCAGCTCTGCTGATCCCCCACTCAGTAGTAATCCCCAGCTCTTCTGATCCCCCACTCAGTAGTAATCCCCAGCTCTTCTGATCCCCCACTCAGTAGTAATCCCCAGCTCTGCTGATCCCTTGCTCAGTAGTAATCCCCAGCTTTGCTGATCCCCCGCTCAGTAGTAATCCCCAGCTCTGCCGATCCCCCCGCTCAGTAGTAACCCCCAGCTCTGCCGATCCCCCACTCAGTAGTAATCCCTAGCTCTGCCGATCCCCCACTCAGTAGTAACCCCCAGCTCTGCCGATCCCCCACTCAGTATTAATCCCCAGCTCTGCTGATCCCTCGCTCAGTAGTAATCCCCAGCTTTGCTGATCCCCCACTCAGTAGTAATCCCCAGCTCTGCTGATCCCCCCCTCAGTAGTAATCCCCAGCTCTGCCGATCCCCCCGCTCAGTAGTAACCCCCAGCTCTGCTGATCCCCCACTCAGTAGTAACCCCCAGCTCTGCTGATCCCTCGCTCAGTAGTACCCCCAGCTCTGCTGATCCCTCGCTCAGTAGTACCCCCAGCTCTGCTGATCCTCTGGTTTGCTGATCAGCCTCTGTCTCTGATACCCGCTCATCTCCCACCATATTGCACACCAGATGTGACGTCTGCACCAGACACTCCCAGAATATATACACAGGAACCGGACGTGACTGCTGGTGACATCTTTCCAGTTCTCGGGTTCGCTTGTTGGTCTCCCAGTGCATCCTGGGATATCTGAAACCTGCAATACCTCCAAAACAAAGTTGCGATAAAGCTGAATAAAAGCCCCTCAAATGCTGCAGGTGCTGTGAGCGAGCGTTTCATAGACTTCTATGGAGGCTTTGGAGACACTCTGCAGCACCAAGTGACCCAAGGATGAAGCCCAGCAGACACAGCGTGTGTACAGGACTGGAAGGGAACCACTTTATTTAGTGACGGCTTTGATTGGCATTCAGAGAGCTTTAAAAAAGTGCGTCCAATGCCACGTGAGTGTGAACGAGTCCTCGGGAACACATTCTTGCTGCATTTACCACCCCCCCTACAACACCGCCCCCCAATGTTAGTGACAGATTGTACCATGTATGCCATTTGTGATTCTGTTCCCGGAGTTCCACTTTAAGTGGATATCAGGAAATTGGTTTTATAAAAGCCGGCGGCGCAGATTGTAGGAAAACTTTACATCTGGGAATTGAACATTTCATGGAGAACGCAGATTCCCTCGCCGGGTATATTACTGCAAATAGGAACGTGGCTGAATGGGAGGAGATTTACAATGGGGGGGGAGGGGGGGGATACACCTAAAGACCATCCAATCCAATCATCAAAGCCGGAATAATTTACATCCGTGTGTGGAAATCCATTATAGAGAGCGCTATGGGGGACATCGTATATAATTGTCACCAGCAGTGATGGTGTCATACGTGTCAGTGATGGTGTCATACGTGTCAGTGATGATGGATATGTCTGCACCATACCGAGTTTGGAACCACAAATTCAAGAATATGTGCTATTCACAGCAAACAGTAACCCATATCCATCCATCCATCCATCCCTCCATCCATCCATCCATCCCTCCATCCATCCATCCATCCATCCATCCATCCATGTCTCCCTCCATCCATCCGTGTTCCCATCCATCCATCCATGTCTCCATACATCCGTGTCCCCATGCATCCATCTATCCATGCATGTCTCCATCCATCCATCCATGTCTCCATCCATCAATCCATCCATCCGTGTCCCCATACATGTCTCCATCCATCCATGTCTCCATCCATCAATCCATCCATCCATGTCTCCATCCATCCATGTCTCCATCAATCCATGTCTCCATCCATCCATCCGTGTTCCCATCCATCCATCCATGTCTCCATACATCCATCCATGTCTCCATCCCTCCATCTGTGTCCCCATCCATCCATGTCTCCCTCCATCCATCCATCCATGTCTCCCTCCATCCATCCATGTCTCCATCCATCCATGTCTCCATCCATGTCCCCATCCATCCATCCATGTCTCCATCCATCCATCCATCCATCCTTCCATCCATCCATGTCTCCATCCATCCATCCATCCATGTCTCCATCCATCCATCCATCCATCCATGTCTCCATCCCTCCATCCATGTCTCCATCCATCCATGTCTCCATGCTTATTTTGTTGAGAAATCACTCTGAACCCCCCCCCCCCTCCCCCCCCCTCAGGATTTTTAGCCACAGCCATCTTGGCTAAGGGCAGATGATTTATGCAGCATTTACTTCCTGGAATCCATCTACCCTGAGCTCAGGCACGAGATTGGTCTCTGCCCCCTCTTGTAATTTCTGTAGTGGGTGGAGCCTACTTGGCCCCTCTCACAGCTCTGTTCTCTGCACAGCCTATGTACAGCACAGTGATGATACTTTTACATGGTAATATCTGGGTTTGCAGAGGCATTTGGTGACCATGAAGTGGAATTATATTCCTTTGTGGTTATTGAGGGATATTGCTCAACGTGAAGGGAGACGGTACAATGCGATACAAGGGGGCCACGCGGGTCCAACATGAAGGGAGATGGTACAATGCGATACAAGGGGGCCACGAGGGTCCAACGTGAAGGGAGACGGTACAATGCGATACAAGGGGGCCACGAGGGTCCAACGTGAAGGTAGACGGTACAATGCGATACAAGGGGGCCACGAGGGTCCAACGTGAAGGGAGATGGTACAATGCGATACAAGGGGGCCACGAGGGACCAACGTGAAGGGAGACTGTAAAATAAGATACAAGGGGGCCACGAGGGTCCAACGTGAAGGGAGACGGTACAATGCGATACAAGGGGGCCACGAGGGTCCAACGTGAAGGGAGACGGTACAATGCGATACAAGGGGGCCACGCGGGTCCAACGTGAAGGGAGACGGTACAATGCGATACAAGGGGGCCACGAGGGTCCAACGTGAAGGGAGACGGTACAATGCGATACAAGGGGGCCACGAGGGTCCAACGTGAAGGGAGACGGTACAATGCGATACAAGGGGGCCACGAGGGTCCAACGTGAAGGGAGATGGTACAATGCGATACAAGGGGGCCACGAGGGACCAACGTGAAGGGAGACTGTAAAATAAGATACAAGGGGGCCACGAGGGTCCAACGTGAAGGGAGACGGTACAATGCGATACAAGGGGGCCACGCGGGTCCAACGTGAAGGGAGACGGTACAATGCGATACAAGGGGGCCACGAGGGTCCAACGTGAAGGGAGACGGTACAATGCGATACAAGGGGGCCATGAGGGACCAACGTGAAGGGAGACGGTACAATGCGATACAAGGGGGCCACGAGGGTCCAACGTGAAGGGAGACGGTACAATGCGATACAAGGGGGCCACGAGGGACCAACGTGAAGGGAGACGGTACAATGCGATACAAGGGGGCCACGAGGGTCCAACATGAAGGGAGACGGTACAATGCGATACAAGGGGGCCACGAGGGTCCAACGTGAAGGGAGATGGTACAATGCGATACAAGGGGGCCACGAGGGACCAACGTGAAGGGAGACTGTAAAATAAGATACAAGGGGGCCACGAGGGTCCAACGTGAAGGGAGACGGTACAATGCGATACAAGGGGGCCACGAGGGTCCAACGTGAAGGGAGACGGTACAATGCGATACAAGGGGGCCACGCGGGTCCAACGTGAAGGGAGACGGTACAATGCGATACAAGGGGGCCACGAGGGTCCAACGTGAAGGGAGACGGTACAATGCGATACAAGGGGGCCACGAGGGTCCAACGTGAAGGGAGACGGTACAATGCAATACAAGGGGGCCACGAGGGTCCAACGTAAAGGGAGACGGTACAATGCGATACAAGGGGGCCACGAGGGTCCACCGTGAAGGGAGACGGTACAATGCGATACAAGGGGGCCACGAGGGTCCAACGTGAAGGGAGACGGTAAAATACGATACAAGGGGGCCACGAGGGTCCAACGTGAAGGGAGACGGTACAATGCGATACAAGGGGGCCACGAGGGTCCAACGTGAAGGGAGACGGTACAATGCGATACAAGGGGGCCACGAGGGTCCAACGTGAAGGGAGACGGTACAATGCGATACAAGGGGGCCACACGGGTCCAACGTGAAGGGAGACGGTACAATGCGATACAAGGGGGCCACGAGGGTCCAACGTGAAGGGAGACGGTACAATGCGATACAAGGGGGCCACGAGGGTCCAACGTGAAGGGAGACGGTACAATGCGATACAAGGGGGCCACGAGGGTTCAACGTGAAGGGAGACGGTACAATGCGATACAAGGGGGCCACGTGGGTCCAACGTGAAGGGAGACGGTACAATGCGATACAAGGGGGCCACGCGGGTCCAACGTGAAGGGAGACGGTACAATGCGATACAAGGGGGCCACGAGGGTCCAACGTGAAGGAGACGGTACAATGCGATACAAGGGAGCCACGAGGGTCCAACGTGAAGGAGACGGTACAATGCGATACAAGGGGGCCACGCGGGTCCAACGTGAAAGGAGACGGTACAATGCGATACAAGGGGGCCACGAGGGTCCAACGTGAAGGGAGACGGTACAATGCGATACAAGGGGGCCACGAGGGTCCAACGTGAAGGGAGACGGTACAATGCGATACAAGGGGGCCACGAGGGTCCATCGTGAAGGGAGACGGCACAATGCGATACAAGGGGGCCACGAGGGTCCAACGTGAAGGGAGACGGCACAATGCGATACAAGGGGGCCACGAGGGTCCAACGTGAAGGGAGACGGTACAATGCGATACAAGGGGGCCACGAGGGTCCAACGTGAAGGGAGACGGTACAATGCGATACAAGGGGGCCACGAGGGTCCAACGTGAAGGGAGACGGTACAATGCGATACAAGGGGGCCACGAGGGTCCTGCTCATCTGAGCGTACAATCATCGATATGAATAAAGGTTTTGTGGCCGGAGTTCCATGTATGGGGGGTGCAGGACCAGGCTGGTTCCATCATACCTCCGGGACGGTGGGCACCGTGTCAGTCAATGTTATCCCAGTTGGGATCCGTCTGCCAAGTTCCATCACACCTTCATGATCTGCAGGAATTCTGGGCACCTGTCCTCGGAGGGGGGGGGGGGGGGGAGGAACCCGGAGGAGCCCAGAGGGGGAGGAGACCGGATCATCTTATAACCAGATAACATCTTACATAATGTTATCTCTAATACACACAAAGCCGCGCCTAGAAGATGATTGAAGACCTTTTATCACCCAGAATCCCCTGACAGTCCTCGGGGTTCCAGGTCCTTCTCCATGCTGCCCTCCCAAACGTCCCCATTGTAGGTCGGATCATAGATGTGACCCCAACGTTTCATCTCTGGAGTCCACAATCAACATCCTTTTGTTTTCTCTTTTCATAAATGATTCAGGTCCAATGTAAGGTCCTTATTACTACTTACCTCCGGGACAGACCATGGTAGGTCCCCCGTCCCATGTGTAGATGATAAAATATGGTGGATCTGTGCTTTGTGTGATTTGTTACCATCAGAAGAAGCAGAGAGATGAAAGCAGAAAAAATGTCCATCGCAGTCTGTTGTGTATGGGGGGCTGTGTAGCCGCAGACCCGTCATGGTGTCCATGATGACCCGTCTCCACAGCCAACAGTGCCTACAATGGCTACAAGAACCTCAGAACTGGACCAATGGAAGAAGGTGGCCTGGTCTGATAGATTCAAAAATGGTTTGTGGAGCACAACAACGAGTTTGAGGAGTTGACTTCCGAATTCCCCAGATCTCAATCCAATCGAGCATCTGTGGGCTGTGCTGGAAGAACAAGTCCGATCCATGGAGGTCCAACCTCCCAACCTACAAGACTGAAAGGATCTGCTACTGACGGCTTGGTGCCGATACCACAGCGTGCCTTCAGAGTGGAGACCATGGTGGGGGGTCAGGAATGGGGGACCTACTCAGTATTGGGGGCTGATATACACCAGTCATCCAATATACAGTATATCACCCGATTGTACAATAAATGTCCTCCAATCAGTGGTCTTTGATTCTGTATCAGTGGCTGCGGGTGCAATGGTTTCTGTGTTTCGGCTCATGGCGCTCTCTTACAGAACAAGCACATTGGGTAATGGGAGGCCGGGGGAGTCGTTGCTCCACCTGTGGCGGGTGAGGAGCAGGTTGGTGGGGTGAAGGGTTCACATAGAGGTGAGCTGTCTGTTTGTCCGGCTTAATTTATCCAGTATTTGGCTAACCTTGCTCTGAACCCTTCCCCCCATATCCCTTCCCTCCTGCCCCCCAGCAGGATCATGTCAGATTCAGATCCCCCTCCATCGGAGCCAGCCTGAGACTCCAGAGAATGTTTTCTGTTGGAGATCTCAGAGCTTCCCGTATAACGGTGATAATCATCTTCCACTCAGAGAGAGAGATTCCTCCAAGTCCTGGGAAATCTCCAGCCAGGCGAGCTGCGTGTTTTCTATGGTCTTCCATCTCTTGTCATGGTGGCCCCTTTACCGATCTTTGATACAAACGGTGTAATAATTGTCATGAAGCTCATATTCAGGCTAATCAGTCACAATACACACCCTTCTGGAAAACCTCCGGTAGAAGCTGTCCTGATGTCCAAGACGGTGACTTCTCTGACAGCAAAGGACGGGATCAGCTTCATGGCCCTGGAACTGGCCAACTATGGCCAATCAATCAAAGCTTCCATTTGAGATGAGTACACAAGGAGTATGTGTGCCAGGGACATGGAGACCGAACCGCACAGCCACCTTTGAAGAGTGGAGGGGCTCCTGAGTGTGCAGAATCTTCCAACAGAACTTCATGGCTCCCAGTTCCATCGTTTCACTACCTGATCCCCTCTGACAACAGAATACCGCAAGAGGAACAGCACAATAAGAGTTATCAATTCTTTCATCCCTCTCTGATTTCTTCTACACCTGCATTTCTCAGCTGGGGTACTCCCTAGGATTCCTCCAGAGGTTCCACCTAGATGTCCATCTCCACTGAGCTTTAATGTTATGGGTCCATCTCTGCTGACCACCAAAGGAAGGAGGTCCATCTCCAACAACCCACATGTAACAAAGAAAAGCAGCGATCGAGTCCCAATAAGTCCCAGTGAGGAATTGAGAGTTCAGTGCTCAGGCTCTGAGTGTCTTTCAATCACTCATACAGTAGTAGTAATGAAATCTCCAACAACCACCAATGGCATGGGTTCCTTTTCCACTGTCCAGCAATGGAAGGGGCCATCTTCCTTCAGCAGCACAATGAAGAGTTATCAATTCATTCAACCCCCCATTATTGGCTCTACTCCAGCATTTCTTAATCAGGGTACTAATTAGGGTTCTTCTGGAGTTTACTAGGAGGCCCATCTCAACTGAACAGTAATGGAACATTGACCACCAAAAGAAGGGGACCCATCTTCCTCTATGGGGCCCATCTTCCTCTATAACAGCATTTCTCAACCAGGGTGCTCCCTAGGGTCCTCCAGAGATTGCTAGGAGCCCCATCTTCCCTGACCATTAAAAGAAGTGGCCCTTCTCCACTGAGCACCAATGGAAGGGGGCCCATGTCCAATAATTTACTTACTACAATATCTTCAAGTTGCCTACAGTACTGGGAGCGAAAACTTTTCTAGGGATTTCCCAAGCCCTAAAAGTTATTTTAAGGGCTCCTCCATGGTAAAAAAAAGGTTGAAAAGGTTTTCTTCAGACCCTTCACTCACACTTCCTTCCTCTCCGGAGTAGAACCATCTCAGAGGAGGCCTTTCACAGACATACTTTAGCCATCACAGAATGTATTTTTCACTTTTCTGGTGGGTTCAATGCCTTATCTGGCTTCTTATATTTCTTGAAATTGGGCTCGCCCTCAGAATAGAGAGATGGCCTTATATACGTGCCACCAATGTACCCGAGATGTACACTAAGTTAGGATAGAAGGTATTGAAGGACGGTTGCTTTTACAAAGTTAGTGCTTTTCACCATTCCCTATGCTGAACGGTTCTGATTTCCTTCCAGAGATCTGCGCTTTGCACCCCTTTGTCTTTCCTCCAGCCAACCAGTGCAAGGGATGAACCTAAAGATCAACCTGAAGATGAGCCTTCCGGTACTGTTAGTGTGGAAGGAGGAATCAAAGTATGGCCAACTTTAGGAAACCGAAGATTAGTAGCCATCCATCATATGGGCAAGTACCATGCAATGATTTTATGGGGGTGGGGGTGGTTTGGGTTGCTCATGGAGGAAGCTTGCAGGTAAGTTACATAGGACCTAAACCAAACCTATATGATGTCAGACCTACTGAGATCCCGTAACTATGAGAGTGAACATAGACAGTCCATCTATCTCCAGGATCTGCATTCTGCATATGACCAGCATTTTGCTCACAAACTTCGAGTCATCCTGATCCCATCTGTGCAGATGAGCATTTCTGGCAATGTGCGCCATCCTGTTGGTAGAACTCCTGCATTTGTCAGGCTGATATTGCTCCATCTATCATTCTCAGGTAGGTATGTGGCGTCTATGTCCACGTATCTGTGTTGTGACAGCTGGTCAGGATTAAGCCATCTGTCTTCTCATTTCTGCCAATCAGGCTCTTCAATCTTCATGTCCAGTTGCTTCTCCGGCAGGAGCCTTGGCATGCATTGCCCTTCCTTCTCCATTGGTTGACTATCCAGTGAACACTTGATGGATTGCCATTAACTTGACATTTTGGTTTAACATTCAAACTTTCACAAATGTCAAAGTTTTTAATTTTCCGTTATTGAATCCCTTCTAATTAATCAGAAATAAGATCCAAAAAGAATAGAAATGACTTCAGGACATTATGTGGCAAATCCCAACTTTCTGTGGGAATGAGACATTCATTTTCCTTCACATTAGAGTGCAATAATGTCAGATGAAACGTTTGGGGCAATATAAACTCTTTTGGTAGTTTCTGTGATACATTTCCAACAATTGGTATACAAGACTAGAAAGGGGGGCAAGGGAGGAAAGGGGAGCAGGGGAGGAAAGGGGAGCAGGGGAGGAAAGGGGAGCAGGGAGGAAAGGGGAGCAGGGGAGGAAAGGGGAGCAGGGCAGGAAAGGGGAGCAGGGCAGGAAAGGGGAGCAGGGGAGGAAAGGGGAGCAGGGAGGAAAGAAGGGCAGAAGGCTCTGCCTCCAAATTGAGCAATACTCCCAACTACACTACGGTCTTATGATTATGGACACCCGACCATCACAACTATATGGGCTTGTTGGGCATCTCATTTCATTACCAAGGCCACTTAATATGAAGTTACCCTCCCCCCCCCAACAAATGGACATTAATAGGGAGTTGCCCCTTTTGCAGCCTCCACTCCTTCTGGATTTGCACCCATGTGTGAGGTCAGGCGCTGATGCTTGATGAGTAGACTCACAGTCCCATTCATTCATTACAATGGTGTTCAGTAGGGTTGAGGTCAAGGCTCTGTGCAGGACACTTGAGTTGAACAACCCAACCTAAAGCCCTAAAGTCATTAATATGAAGTTGCCCACCATTGTGACTATAATATCCTCTTTTCTTTAAAGGCTTTCCACAAGATTTTAGAGGGTGTCTGTGGGGTCACCTTGATCTTGTGAGGCCAGGTACTGATGTTGGGTGAGAGGTCCTGGCTCACCATCAGCCTTCCAATTCATCCCACAGGTGTTTATTAGATGGCGGTCGGGGCTCTGTACAGAACACTTGAGCTCCTCCACACCAAACTGGTCATCCATGTCTTTATGGAGCTGGATTTGTACACAGGGGACAGTCATGGGGGAACAGAAAATGGTCTGCACCAAACTGTTACCACAAGGCTGGAAGAGCCTAATTGTTTACAATGTCTTTGTATGATGGAGGATTACCAGGACCCTTCACTGGGGACACCTGAACCCTGATATGGCGGAAGGTCAACACACTTTGGATCATATAGTGGATCAGTTTGGAGTGGTATGCTCCTATTCTCATTATTGGTAGAGTTATTTTTATAATGAGCCTTCAAGAGCAGGACTGGTGTTAGATGAGACCTGGGTCACTCTTGGTGTTTTAATTCAACCCAAAGGTGTTCAGTAGGTTGAGGTCAGGACACTGGGGTTCCTCCACACCAAACTGGTCTTTATGGAGCTGGCTTTGTACACAGGGGACAATCATGGGGACAGAAAAGGGTCTTCACCAAACTGGTCATCCATGTCTTTATGGAGCTGGCGTTGTACACAGGGGACAGTCATGGGGGAACAGAAAAGGGTCTTCACCAAACTGGTCCTCCATGTCTTTATGGAGCTGGCTTTGTACACAGGGGACAATCATGGGGGAACAGAAAAGGGTCTTCACCAAACTGGTCCTCCATGTCTTTATGGAGCTGGCGTTGTACACAGGGGACAGTCATGGGGGAACAGAAAAGGGTCTTCATCAAACTGGTCATCCATGTCTTTATGGATTTGGCTTTGTACACAGAGGACAGTCATGGGGGAACAGAAAAGGGTCTTCACCAAACTGGTGATCCATGTCTTTATGGAGCTGGCTTTGTACACAGAGGACAGTCATGGGGGGAACAGAAAAGGGTCTTCACCAAACTGGTCCTCCATGTCTTTATGGAGCTGGCTTTGTACACAGAGGACAGTCATGGGGGGAACAGAAAAGGGTCTTCACCAAACTGTTACCACAAGGCTGGAAGCGCACAATTGTCTCCAATGTCTTTGTATGATGGAGGATTACCAGGACCCTTCACTGGAGACACCTGAACCCTGATATGGCGGAAGGTCAACACACTTTGGATCATATAGTGGATCAGTTTGGAGTGGTATGCTCCTATTCTCATTATTGGTAGTTATTTTTATAATGAGCCTCCAAGAGCAGGACTGGTGTTAGATGAGACCTGGGTCACTCTCTGTGTTTTAATTCAACCTAAAGGTGTTCAGTAGGTTGAGGTCGGGGTTCAGTACGGGATACTGGAGTTCCTCTACACCAAACTGGCAAAACCATGTCTTTATGGAGTTGGCTTCAAAGCTTGTGGCTTTGTTGGGGAACAAGGTTGTATCTGTGGAAGGCGGGGCATGCTATATTTATGGCACTTTAACAGTTTGGTTGAAGCTACAAATGCTGTAGTTGCTGATTTACCATTTTAGGAGTCTAATGCTGTCCTCACCCTGGCTGGTTCTTGGCTGGTCTTTGGGTCCCTGACTTGGATTCGGGAAGCCTGCTGTGACCTTCTGCTGTTTCACAGTCAGCTCTCCATTGTACATAAACCAGACACACTGTGCTTAGTCCCTCAGCCTCCTATGACTGGTGACGTGTCCTAGGACCCTGCGGGTGGAGAACTTCCTATCCACTCACCTGGGTCAAGCAGAGCAGAAGTGGGAACGTCAGAAAGAGGTCCCCGCTCCCTGAAAAAAAATGTTTACTATAATGGGAGGGGGGAAGCGGTGAAGTTCTGCTTTAGGTGGAGTAACCCATCCAGCTAATCAACATGGATTTTGTACTTCCCTGACTTCAGAGTGCATTTTGATTGGTTGTTATGGGTTATCACAAGGATACAGTCCAGACAGTGAACTCTTACCTTCCCCCACTCTTATAAGAAGGGTTCAATGGAGTTTCACTTCCTCAGAAACATTGTGGCCCCATACAGTCCAATACCTGATGAGGAATATCGTGTCTTGGAGGCATCTTCAAAGATGTGTGTCCACCAACCCACCCGCCCAATGAACAATCAGTATCCTGTGTAATACATTCCCTGATTGGTGCACTCTTGTATGTTGGGGGTGGGGTGAACAATAGATGGTAAGCTTGGAGGGTTGCTTTAGGGAAGG
Source organism: Staurois parvus (assembly GCF_062004578.1). Lineage (NCBI taxonomy): Eukaryota > Metazoa > Chordata > Amphibia > Anura > Ranidae > Staurois > Staurois parvus. The sequence continues at coordinate 49,546 of NW_028319621.1, read as the reverse complement.
GTCATTTTTCTCTTGGGGAGGAGGAAGGAGATTTATAGGGGATCGCACACAGGTCAATATGTATGGCACAGTATACAGGGTGCAGGGGTCAGGATTTTGTGCTTTGTACATTACATACTCCCTACAGCCGATGTTACATACCTCTGACTGTTCTATCTCATATATCCATACTAATGGCATGCTGCACTCTGCATGATGGGGTGTACATGGCATACTCCTGAGCCCTGCACTCTGTATGGTGATGTGTACATGGCATACTCCTGAGCCCTGCGCTCTGTAAGATGGGTGTACATGGCATACTCCTGAGCCCTGCGCTCTGTAAGATGGGTGTACATGGCATACTCCTGAGCCCTGCACTCTGTACGGTGATGTGTACATGGCATACTCCTGAGCCCTGCGCTCTGTAAGATGGGTGTACATGGCATACTCCTGAGCCCTGCGCTCTGTAAGATGGGTGTACATGGAATACTCCTGAGCTCTGCACTCTGTAAGATGGATGTACATGGCATACTCCTGAGCCCTGCGCTCTGTAAGATGGGTGTACATGGAATACTCCTGAGCTCTGCACTCTGTAAGATGGATGTACATGGCATACTCCTGAGCCCTGCGCTCTGTACGGTGATGTGTACATGGCATACTCCTGAGCCCTGCGCTCTGTAAGATGGGTGTACATGGCATACTCCTGAGCCCTGCGCTCTGTAAGATGGGTGTACATGGCATACTCCTGAGCCCTGCGCTCTGTAAGATGGGTGTACATGGAATACTCCTGAGCTCTGCACTCTGTAAGATGGATGTACATGGCATACTCCTGAGCCCTGCGCTCTGTACGGTGATGTGTACATGGAATACTCCTGAGCCCTGCGCTCTGTAAGATGGGTGTACATGGAATACTCCTGAGCCCTGCGCTCTGTAAGATGGGTGTACATGGCATACTCCTGAGCCCTGCGCTCTGTAAGATGGGTGTACATGGCATACTCCTGAGCCCTGCGCTCTGTACGGTGATGTGTACATGGCATACTCCTGAGCCCTGCACTCTGTACGGTGATGTGTACATGGAATACTCCTGAGCCCTGCGCTCTGTAAGATGGGTGTACATGGAATACTCCTGAGCCCTGCGCTCTGTAAGATGGGTGTACATGGCATACTCCGGAGCCCTGTGCTCTGTAAGATGGGTGTACATAGCATACTCCTGAGCCCTGCGCTCTGTACGGTGATGTGTACATGGCATACTCCTGAGCCCTGCACTCTGTAAGATGGGTGTACATGGCATACTCCTGAGCCCTGTAAGATGGGTGTACATAGCATACTCCTGAGCCCTGCACTCTGTAAGATGGGTGTACATGGAATACTCCTGAGCCCTGCACTCTGTAAGATGGGTGTACATAGCATACTCCTGAGCCCTGCACTCTGTAAGATGGGTGTACATGGAATACTCCTGAGCCCTGCGCTCTGTAAGATGGGTGTACATGGCATACTCCTGAGCCCTGTAAGATGGGTGTACATGGCATACTCCTGAGCCCTGCGCTCTGTAAGATGGGTGTACATGGCATACTCCTGAGCCCTGCGCTCTGTAAGATGGGTGTACATAGCATACTCCTGAGCCCTGCGCTCTGTAAGATGAGTGTACATGGAATACTCCTGCGCTCTGTAAGATGGGTGTACATGGCATACTCCTGAGCCCTGCGCTCTGTAAGATGGGTGTACATGGCATACTCCTGAGCCCTGCGCTCTGTAAGATGGGTGTACATGGCATACTCCTGAGCCCTGCGCTCTGTAAGATGGATGTACATGGAATACTCCTGAGCCCTGCGCTCTGTAAGATGGGTGTACATGGCATACTCCTGAGCCCTGCGCTCTCTAAGATGGGTGTACATGGCATACTCCTGAGCCCTGCGCTCTGTAAGATGGGTGTACATGGCATACTCCTGAGCCCTGCGCTCTCTAAGATGGGTGTACATGGCATACTCCTGAGCCCTGCGCTCTCTAAGATGGGTGTACATGGCATACTCCTGAGCCCTGCGCTCTCTAAGATGGATGTACATGGCATACTCCTGAGCCCTGCGCTCTCTAAGATGGGTGTACATGGCATACTCCTGAGCCCTGCGCTCTCTAATATGGGTGTACATGGCATACTCCGGAGCCCTGCGCTCTGTAAGATGGGTGTACATGGAATACTCCTGAGCCCTGTAAGATGGGTGTACATGGCATACTCCTGAGCCCTCTAAGATGGGTGTACATGGAATACTCCTGAGCCCTGTAAGATGGGTGTACATGGAATACTCCTGAGCCCTGCGCTCTGTAAGATGGGTGTACATGGCATACTCCTGAGCCCTGTAAGATGGGTGTACATGGAATACTCCTGAGCCCTGCGCTCTGTAAGATGGGTGTACATAGCATACTCCTGAGCCCTGTAAGATGGGTGTACATGGCATACTCCTGAGCCCTGCGCTCTGTAAGATGGGTGTACATAGCATACTCCTGAGCCCTGCGCTCTGTAAGATGGGTGTACATGGAATACTCCTGAGCCCTGCGCTCTGTACGCTGATGTGTACATGGCATACTCCTGAGCCCTGCGCTCTGTAAGATGGGTGTACATGGAATACTCCTGAGCCCTGCACTCTGTAAGATGGGTGTACATGGCATACTCCTGAGCCCTGTAAGATGGGTGTACATGGCATACTCCTGAGCCCTGCGCTCTGTAAGATGGGTGTACATGGAATACTCCTGAGCCTTGCGCTCTGTAAGATGGGTGTACATGGCATACTCCTGAGCCCTGCGCTCTGTAAGATGGGTGTACATGGAATACTCCTGAGCCCTGCGCTCTGTAAGATGGGTGTACATGGAATACTCCTGAGCCCTGCGCTCTGTAAGATGGGTGTACATGGCATACTCCTGAGCCCTGCGCTCTGTAAGATGGGTGTACATAGCATACTCCTGAGCCCTGCGCTCTGTAAGATGGGTGTACATAGCATATTCCTGAGCCCTGCGCTCTCTAAGATGGGTGTACATGGCATACTCCTGAGCCCTGCGCTCTCTAAGATGGGTGTACATGGAATACTCCTGAGCCCTGCGCTCTGTAAGATGGGTGTACATGGCATACTCCTGAGCCCTGTAAGATGGGTGTACATGGAATACTCCTGAGCCCTGCGCTCTGTAAGATGGGTGTACATGGAATACTCCTGAGCCCTGTAAGATGGGTGTACATGGAATACTCCTGAGCCCTGCGCTCTGTAAGATGGGTGTACATGGCATACTCCGGAGCCCTGCGCTCTGTAAGATGGGTGTACATGGAATACTCCTGAGCCCTGCGCTCTGTAAGATGGGTGTACATGGAATACTCCTGAGCCCTGCGCTCTGTAAGATGGGTGTACATGGCATACTCCTGAGCCCTGCGCTCTGTAAGATGGGTGTACATGGAATACTCCTGAGCCCTGCGCTCTGTAAGATGGGTGTACATGGCATACTCCTGAGCCCTGCGCTCTGTAAGATGGGTGTACGTGGCATACTCCTGAGCCCTGCGCTCTGTAAGTTGGGTGTACATGGAATACTCCTGAGCCCTGCGCTCTGTAAGATGGGTGTACATGGAATACTCCTGAGCCCTGCGCTCTGTAAGATGGGTGTACATGGCATACTCCGGAGCCCTGCGCTCTGTAAGATGGGTGTACATGGAATACTCCTGAGCCCTGTAAGATGGGTGTACATGGAATACTCCTGAGGCCTGTAAGATGGGTGTACATGGAATACTCCTGAGCCCTGCGCTCTGTAAGATGGGTGTACATGGAATACTCCTGAGCCCTGTAAGATGGGTGTACATGGCATACTCCTGAGCCCTGTAAGATGGGTGTACATGGAATACTCCTGAGCCCTGCGCTAAGATGGATGTACATGGCATACTCCTGAGCTCTGCGCTCTCTAAGATGGATGTACATAGCATACTCCTGAGCCCTGCGCTCTCTAAGATGGGTGTACATGGAATACTCCTGAGCCCTGCGCTCTGTAAGATGGGTGTACATGGAATACTCCTGAGCCCTGCGCTCTGTAAGATGGGTGTACATAGCATACTCCTGAGCCCTGCGCTCTGTAAGATGGGTGTACATGGCATACTCCTGAGCCCTGCGCTCTGTAAGATGGGTGTACGTGGCATACTCCTGAGCCCTGCGCTCTGTAAGATGGGTGTACGTGGCATACTCCTGAGCCCTGCGCTCTGTAAGATGGGTGTACATGGCATACTCCTGAGCTCTGCGCTCTGTAAGATGGGTGTACATGGAATACTCCTGAGCCCTGCGCTCTGTAAGATGGGTGTACATGGAATACTCCTGAGCCCTGCGCTCTGTAAGATGGGTGTACATAGCATACTCCTGAGCCCTGCGCTCTGTAAGATGGGTGTACATGGAATACTCCTGAGCCCTGCGCTCTGTAAGATGGGTGTACATAGCATACTCCTGAGCCCTGCGCTCTGTAAGATGGGTGTACATGGAATACTCCTGAGCCCTGCGCTCTGTAAGATGGGTGTACATAGCATACTCCTGAGCCCTGCGCTCTCTAAGATGGGTGTACATAGCATACTCCTGAGCCCTGCGCTCTGTAAGATGGGTGTACATGGCATACTCCGGAGCCCTGCACTCTGTAAGATGGGTGTACATAGCATACTCCTGAGCTCTGCGCTCTGTAAGATGGGTGTACATGGCATACTCCTGAGCCCTGCGCTCTGTAAGATGGATGTACATGGAATACTCCTGAGCCCTGCGCTCTGTAAGATGGATGTACATGGAATACTCCTGAGCTCTGCGCTCTCTAAGATGGGTGTACATGGCATACTCCTGAGCCCTGCGCTCTCTAAGATGGGTGTACATGGCATACTCCTGAGCCCTGCGCTCTCTAAGATGGGTGTACATGGCATACTCCTGAGCCCTGCGCTCTGTAAGATGGGTGTACATGGCATACTCCTGAGCCCTGCGCTCTCTAAGATGGGTGTACATGGCATACTCCTGAGCCCTGCGCTCTCTAAGATGGGTGTACATGGCATACTCCTGAGCCCTGTAAGATGGGTGTACATGGAATACTCTTGAGCCCTGCGCTCTGTAAGATGGGTGTACATGGAATACTCCTGAGCCCTGCGCTCTGTAAGATGGGTGTACATGGAATACTCCTGAGCCCTGCGCTCTGTAAGATGGGTGTACATGGAATACTCCTGAGCTCTGCGCTCTCTAAGATGGATGTACATGGAATACTCCTGAGCCCAGCGCTCTGTAAGATGGGTGTACATAGCATACTCCTGAGCCCTGCACTCTGTAAGATGGGTGTACATGGAATACTCCTGAGCTCTGCGCTCTCTAAGATGTGTGTACATGGCATACTCCTGAGCCCTGTAAGATGGGTGTACATGGAATACTCTTGAGCCCTGCGCTCTGTAAGATGGGTGTACATGGAATACTCCTGAGCCCTGCGCTCTGTAAGATGGGTGTACATGGAATACTCCTGAGCCCTGCGCTCTGTAAGATGGGTGTACATGGAATACTCCTGAGCCCTGCGCTCTGTAAGATGGGTGTACATGGAATACTCCTGAGCCCTGCGCTCTGTAAGATGGGTGTACATGGCATACTCCTGAGCCCTGCGCTCTGTAAGATGGGTGTACATGGAATACTCCTGAGCCCTGCGCTCTGTAAGATGGGTGTACATGGCATACTCCTGAGCCCTGCACAATGCAGCATATGCCGTATACTCCTGAGCCCCGCGCTCTATGCTTTGCTGCACATGCAATACTGCTGACCACCACACTCTACCTTGGACTATGAGCTACAAAGTCCCATTCATTACACCATCTATGGGGCTCCACACTGGGAGTGCAGCAGTCAGGAGTATGCAAAGTGCAGCACAGCATGAGAGTCATGTACAGCACAGCTCACAGAGTGCAGTGGTCAGGACTATCATACGGCGTAGTGTAAAGGCCCCCCCCCCTCCCCCCGTGTGAATGGGGCCTGATTGGGTGACAACGTTCCGTGTGGCTCTGGAGCCTCCTGCGGTTTGTCAGCCTCTAGTGGGCGCTCTGTGGGCGGCTCACCGTGCCTGTATGACCTATGACCTCTGTACTGGCTAAGGCGTCATCGGGAATGATGAGGATGAGGATGAGGATGATGATAGAACACAGACTCCTTTTCATTTTCCAAATATTTTCATTTCAGAATCTCAAAAAAAAAAAAAAAGTTCCTAAACGTCAGATTGGCGGGTGCGACTTCTGGGTGATGGATGGCGGGCGGCGCGATGGATGGCGGGTGACGCGATGGATGGCGATGGATGGCGGGTGATGCGATGGATGGCGATGGATGGCGGGTGATGCGATGGATGGCGGGTGCAACTTCTGGGTGATGGATGGCGGGTGACGTGATGGATGGCGGGTGACGTGATGGATGGGGAGCGATGCGATGGATGGGGAGTGACGCGATGGATGGGGGGCGACGTGATGGATGGGGGGCGACGCGATGGATGGCGGGCGACGCGATGGATGGGGAGCGACGCGATGGATGGGGAGCGACGCGATGGATGGGGAGCGACGCGATGGCGGGTGACGCGATGGATGGCGGGCGACACGATGGATGGGGAGCGACGCGATGGATGGCGGGTGACGCGATGGATGGGGAGCGACGCGATGGATGGCGGGTGACGCGATGGATGGGGAGCGACGCGATGGATGGGGGGCGACGCGATGGATGGCGGGCGACGCGATGGATGGGGAGCGACGCGATGGCGGGTGACGCGATGGATGGCGGGCGACACGATGGATGGCGGGTGACGCGATGGATGGGGAGCGACGCGATGGATGGCGGGCGACGCGATGGATAGGGAGCAATGCGCTGGATGGCGGGCGACGCGATGGATGGCGGGCGACGCGATGGATAGGGGGTGGCGCGATGGATGGGGGGTGGCGCGATGGATGGCGGGTGACGCGATGGATGGCGGGCAACGCGATGGATAGGGAGCGATGCGCTGGATGGCGGGCGACGCGATGGATGGGGGGCGACGCGATGGATGGCGGGGGGCGCGATGGATGGGGAGCGACGCGATGGATGGGGGGCGACGCGATGGATGGGGGGCGACGCGATGGATGGGGGGCGACGCGATGGATGGCGGGGGGCGCGATGGATGGGGAGCGACGCGATGGATGGGGGGCGACGTGATGGATGGCGGGCGACGCGATGGATGGCGGGCGACGCGATGGATGGCGGGCGATGCGATGGATGGCGGGGGGCGCGATGGATGGCGGGCGACGCGATGGATGGCGGGCGATGGATGGGGGGCAAAGCGATGGATGGGGGGCGATGCGATGGATGGCGGGCGATGGATGGGGGGCGACGCGATGGATGGGGGGTGACGCGATGGATGGCGGGTGACGCGATGGATGGGGGGTGACGCGATGGATGGCGGGGGGCGCGATGGATGGCGGGTGACGCGATGGATGGCGGGGGGCGCGATGGATGGCGGGCGACGCGATGGATGGGGAGCGACGCGATGGATGGGGAGCGACGCGATGGCGGGTGACGCGATGGATGGCGGGCGACACGATGGATGGCGGGCGACACGATGGATGGCGGGTGACGCGATGGATGGGGAGCGACGCGATGGATGGCGGGTGACGCGATGGATGGCGGGCGACACGATGGATGGCGGGTGACGCGATGGATGGGGAGCGACGCGATGGATGGCGGGCGACGCGATGGATGGCGGGCGACGCGATGGATAGGGGGTGGCGCGATGGATGGGGGGTGGCGCGATGGATGGCGGGTGACGCGATGGATGGCGGGCGACGCGATGGATAGGGAGCGATGCGCTGGATGGCGGGCGACGCGATGGATGGGGGGCGACGCGATGGATGGGGGGCGACGCGATGGATGGGGGGCGACGCGATGGATGGGGGGCGACGCGATGGATGGGGGGCGACGCGATGGATGGCGGGGGGCGCGATGGATGGGGAGCGACGCGATGGATGGCGGGTGACGCGATGGATGGGGGGTGACGCGATGGATGGCGGGGGGCGCGATGGATGGGGAGCGACGCGATGGATGGGGGGCGACGCGATGGATGGGGGGCGACGCGATGGATGGGGGGCGACGCGATGGATGGGGGGCGACGCGATGGATGGCGGGGGGCGCGATGGATGGGGAGCGACGCGATGGATGGCGGGTGACGCGATGGATGGGGGGTGACGCGATGGATGGCGGGGGGCGCGATGGATGGCGGGCGACGCGATGGATGGCGGGGGGCGCGATGGATGGCGGGCGACGCGATGGATGGCGGGCGATGGATGGGGGGCGACGCGATGGATGGGGGGCGACGCGATGGATGGGAGGCGACGCGATGGATGGCGGGCGATGGATGGGGGGCGACGCGATGGATGGGGGGTGACGCGATGGATGGCGGGTGACGTGATGGATGGGGGGTGACGCGATGGATGGCGGGGGGCGCGATGGATGGCGGGCGACGCGATGGATGGCGGGGGGCGCGATGGATGGCGGGCGACGCGATGGATGGCGGGCGATGGATGGGGGGCGACGCGATGGATGGGGGGCCACGCGATGGATGGGAGGCGACGCGATGGATGGCGGGTGATGGATGGGGGGCGACGCGATGGATGGGAGGCGACGCGATGGATGGCGGGTGATGGATGGCGGGCGATGCGATGGATGGCGGGTGATGGATGGGGGGTGACGGCTGTTTTCAGTCCAGAGAAAACCCAACGAAGCAAAGTCCTGCTTTTCTCTCTATTTTTAAATATTAAAAACATAAAACTACAAAAACCTGATTTTCTTCAAGCCCTTAAAAATAACTTTCTCTATTCTTCCGCCTCGAGGTGGGTGTGGGGGGAAGGGGGGGGTGGTGGTGGTGTGGGTGGGTGTTGGGGTGTGTGTGTGGGATGGGGGTGTGGCTGTGGGGTGTGGGTGGGATGGGGGTGTGGCTGTGGGGTGTGTGTATGAGTGGGATGGGGTGTGGCTGTGGGGTGTGTGGGGGATGGGGCTGTGGGGTGTGTGGCTGTGGGGTGTTGGGGTGTGTGTGGGATGGGGGTGTGGCTGTGGGATGGGGCTGTGGGGTGTGATGGGGGTGTGGCTGTGGGGTGTTGGGGTGTGTGTGGGATGGGGGTGTGGCTGTGGGATGGGGCTGTGGGGTGTGATGGGGGTGTGGCTGTGGGGTGTTGGGGTGTGTGTGGGATGGGGGTGTGGCTGTGGGATGGGGCTGTGGGGTGTGTGTGGGATGGGGGTGTGGCTGTGGGGTGTGTGTGGGATGGGGGTGTGGCTGTGGGGTGTGTGTGGGATGGGGCTGTGGGGTGTGATGGGGGTGTGGCTGTGGGGTGTGTGTGGGATGGGGGTGTGGCTGTGGGATGGGGCTGTGGGGTGTGTGTGGGATGGGGCTGTGGGGTGTGATGGGGGTGTGGCTGTGGGGTGTGGGATGGGGGTGTGGCTGTGGGGTGTGTGTGGGATGGGGGTGTGGCTGTGGGGTGTGTGTGGGATGGGGCTGTGGGGTGTGATGGAGGTGTGGCTGTGGGGTGTTGGGGTGTGGCTGTGGGATGGGGCGTTGGTGGGAGGGGGGGGGGTAATTTTTGCAGCGGCCCAGGACTGCTCCTCCTTACCCCGGCACCCCAGGAAGACGCCCCTTTGTTCTTACTGGTCGGCTGCTCTCTATATCTGGACATAGTTGGGGGAGGGTCATCTTCTTGCAGCAGCCAATCAGGGGCTCTGCCAGTGACACACACCCCATGGCCCACCTCCACCTGTATTTTAGGAGCTATCAGCCAATAGGAGTCCAGAACAGCTGGTTACACCTCTCGGAATACCCCGGTGGTGGGGTGGGGGGGGGGGGGGTTTAATGGTCAATATATATCCTGTGTGTAGGATGCAGAGAAGGGGGAGGGGCAGAACTTTCTGAGGGGCGGAGCCTTTTGGACGCGGTTGGATGAAGTCCACACCATACAACAATGGGAGGAAACACAGCGAACGGTTTCAGCCTCTATTAGCGTCTCGTTGGCAGAAGAGTCCATGGAGGCCGGAGCTCCCACAATGCAATGGGACAACGTCCATCGAGGTCCAATAAAACATTGAATATTCGTTGTCACCAGCAGATGGAAACAATAAAACTACTAAAACATAGAAAATGAATCTCTGCTCGTCCTCCATGACATCATCGGGGCCTGAAGAGGACAACACGTGGAGGCCTCCTGGAGGCACCATCTCATTTCTGAGGCTTCTCGGCCTCATTGGAGGGACGCCACACCTCAGTCTTGTCTGGATCAGTCAGGGAGTCTCTCTTACTTTGCTGAAATCTTCCTCCACGCAGAAGAGGAGTCTATGTTCGTCCTTTGAAGGTGTTCATACATGTGTAGGAGCCGGAGAACCGGTGGATTTCTTCAAGTGCTGCCTGAGGGAGGACACTGCGGGAAGAAGAACAGAGGAGGCCAGATGAACGAAGGGAGGTGGATGGAGACCGAGGTCATGTGTGCAGAGGGCGGAGCATGGAGACGGAGGTCATGTGTGCAGAGGGCGGCGGATGGAGACGGAGGTCATGCGTGCAGAGGGCGGCGGATGGAGACGGAGGTCATGTGTGCAGAGGGCGGAGCATGGAGACGGAGGTCATGCGTGCAGAGGGCGGCGGATGGAGACGGAGGTCATGTGTGCAGAGGGCGGGGGATGGAGACGGAGGTCATGCGTGCAGAGGGCGGGGGATGGAGACGGAGGTCATGTGTGCAGAGGGCGGGGGATGGAGACGGAGGTCATGTGTGCAGAGGGAGGTGGATGGAGACGGAGGTCATGCGTGCAGAGTGCGGGGGATGGAGACGGAGGTCATGCGTGCAGAGGGCAGGGGATGGAGACGGAGGTCATGCGTGCAGAGGGCGGCGGATGGAGACGGAGGTCATGCGTGCAGAGGGCGGGGGATGGAGACGGAGGTCATGCGTGCAGAGGGCGGCGGATGGAGACGGAGGTCATGTGTGCAGAGGGCGGAGCATGGAGACGGAGGTCATGTGTGCAGAGGGCGGGGGATGGAGACGGAGGTCATGTGTGCAGAGGGCGGGGGATGGAGACGGAGGTCATGTGTGCAGAGGGCGGTGGATGGAGACGGAGGTCATGTGTGCAGAGGGCGGCGGATGGAGACGGAGGTCATGCGTGCAGAGTGCGGGGGATGGAGACGGAGGTCATGTGTGCAGAGGGCGGGGGATGGAGACGGAGGTCATGCGTGCAGAGGGCGGCGGATGGAGACGGAGGTCATGCGTGCAGAGTGTGGGGGATGGAGACGGAGGTCATGTGTGCAGAGGGCGGGGGATGGAGATGGAGGTCATGCGTGCAGAGGGCGGGGGATGGAGACGGAGGTCATGTGTGCAGAGGGCGGGGGATGGAGACGGAGGTCATGTGTGCAGAGGGCGGGGGATGGAGACGGAGGTCATGTGTGCAGAGGGCGGCGGATGGAGATGGAGGTCATGTGTGCAGAGGGCGGGGGATGGAGACGGAGGTCATGTGTGCAGAGTGCGGCGGATGGAGACGGAGGTCATGTGTGCAGAGGGCGGCGGATGGAGACGGAGGTCATGTGTGCAGAGGGCGGGGGATGGAGACGGAGGTCATGTGTGCAGAGGGCGGGGGATGGAGACGGAGGTCATGTGTGCAGAGGGCGGCGGATGGAGACGGAGGTCATGCGTGCAGAGTGCGGGGGATGGAGACGGAGGTCATGTGTGCAGAGGGCGGGGGATGGAGACGGAGGTCATGTGTGCAGAGGGAAGAAAATGCTTCTGTGTTACAGATGACAATTGTGCTCAACAGACAGGATGCAGGATGTAAGCGCGATGACAGGACAACAGATGCAGAAATTGGCCTTGAGGTACATATTGCCCGTATGGCGGATCTATGGCCCATGACCTGTACGTGGATCTATGGCCCATGACCTGTATGGTGGATCTATGGCCCATGACCTGTATGGTGGATCTATGGCCCATTACCTGTACGTGGATCTATGGCCCATTACCTGTACGTGGATCTATGGCCCATTACCTGTACGTGGATCTATGGCCCATGACCTGTATGGTGGATCTATGGCCCATGACCTGTATGGTGGATCTATGGCCCATGACCTGTATGGTGGATCTATGGCCCATGACCTGTATGGTGGATCTATGGCCCATTACCTGTACGTGGATCTATGGCCCATTACCTGTACGTGGATCTATGGCCCATGACCTGTACGTGGATCTATGGCCCATGACCTGTATGGTGGATCTATGGCCCATGACCTGTATGGTGGATCTATGGCCCATTACCTGTACGTGGATCTATGGCCCATTACCTGTACGTGGATCTATGGCCCATGACCTGTATGGTGGATCTATGGCCCATGACCTGTATGGTGGATCTATGGCCCATTACCTGTATGGCGGATCTATGGTGGATCTATGGCCCATTACCTGTATGGTGGATCTATGGCCCATGACCTGTATGGTCTACCTATGGAAGAGGCTGCAGGTTTGCTGACACCACAATAGAGCTCTCCTAGGTCAGAAGGTCAGATGTCACTTCCAACTCAACCCCCAAAATGAGGAGTTCATCCCTCCTATTAGTATGGGGGGGTGGCCTCAGGGAATATCTTCTTAATGCCGACAGTAGTCTGGAGTGATGTCTAAAGCAGGGGTCTCCAAACTTTCTAAACAATGAGCCAGTTTACTGTCCTCCAGGCTTTGGGGGGGGGGGGGGCAGACTGACCTGTGGGAGTAGACAATGCCCCATTCTTGGTATCAGTAGGAGGAACGGTGCCCCATCAATGGTGTCAGTGGGAGCTCCAAGGGCTGCATAAAGGCAAGCAAAGGACCACATCCGGCCCCCAGTTTGGAGACTACTGGTGTAGATGACGAGGTGGAATCTGCACTCACCCAGTGGCTCCGGCTGTAGAGGGGGCAGAAAGGAACGGTCTGCATGGCTTCCCCCAATACCGAGGAATAATTCCATTACTGTTCATGGCGGTCAGATACAATTTGTATGAAGAAGTCTCTCTGTTTTTCTTGGGTTTACTGAAGGATTTTTGGTTCCTCTCAGCCCACCATAACTGGTCTGGTTATATTCTTCAGTTGTCCTTCGAGAAGGATTTTGGGAAAGTTGGTCTTGGCTCTGGTTCTGCCCGGATCTCATATTTTCTCTCCCATTTACCAGAAGAAAACTTCGAGTGTCCCAAGACAACGATTGTCCCAGGAGACCCTCTATATTTGGAAGCACTCAGAGCTATAGATAGGCTCTGCAGGGAATACGCCTGGAATGCATTACTACAGCCACGGGGGTGGGAAAAGCAGGCACATGGGCCCGGGGTGGAGGACAGTCAAGGGCTCAAACTGTCCTATGAAGAACCTGAGACATGAGATCTTTTTTCAGGTCATCGATCTCAAAACGGAAAACAAAACATGTAGGCCGTAATTTCTGTACTCTCCTTTTATGGTCGGCTGGCTGCCATGTTGATCCCACATCTTCAACACCTTGGGTTACTTCTTTGGAACAAGAATGCATAACAGGTACTAGCCACACTGGCTGCATGCTTGTACTGGTTCAATGACTTGTAATAAAGCCAGAGACCAAGAAGTGGATTTTTGGGTCAGCAATGGCAGCCAGTATCTTCCTCTCAGTATGGGTTTCCTCTGACTGTTCCCTCCTATCTGCCCTCTGTGTAATCGGCCATTCTCTGGTCTGAGCCCATCAAGTCTCTAGCACTGGTGATGTCACCCAAATGGTGACCGGATAGGCTGGACTCTGAAAGGTTTAATTTTTGCAGCATTTTGGTTGGAGCTCAAGGAAAGCACAAGGAGACATTTACCTCTTCAAGATAACAAGGATGTGCATTGTCCACGGGAGTAATAGGAGAGCGTGGTTCTTCTGAACAGCTTCTACTGTCCTCCTGGCCACCGTCTCAGGCTTCAAAGGTGGGAAGATGCTGGGGAACCTGTGAGAGAAGGTAAATGGATGAGAAGCCATGGAGGGTGGAGGACACGTCTATGGGGAGTGTGGAAGATGTCTTAATGCATTGTGGAGGACATCTCTATGTAGCATGGAGGACACGTCTATGGGGAGTGTGGAAGATGTCTTAATGCATTGTGGAGGACATCTCTATGTAGCATGGAGGACACGTCTATGGGGAGTGTGGAAGACATGTTTATGTATTGTGGAGGACATTATTATGTAGCATGGAGGACACGTCTATGGGGAGTGTGGAAGATGTCTTAGTGCATTGTGGAGGACATCTCTATGTAGCATGGAGGACACGTCTATGGGGAGTGTGGAAGACATGTTTATGTATTGTGGAGGACATTATTATGGAGCATGGAGGACATGTCTATGGGGAGTGTGGAAGACATGTTTATGTATTGTATGTCAAAGGAGCATGGAGAGTGAGTCTATGTGAAGCGTGAAGGCCACGCCTACAGGGAGCCTAGCCTAAATCATATTAAACCAATGAGGTTCCACCGTGATCTTTCTCAGACTTCTGCAAAGTCTTGTTGCTATGGGTTCCACTGACAGCAGATTCACCATGACGGTTCTGGTACTTACCGAACTCTCATTCCCTGGAACATCTCGGTGCTGGTATGGAAGGGCAATACTGTGGTGGTGTTGACTCCTGGGCAGTCCAGAAGCCCCAAGGACAAACTCTCCATAAAAGCGAAGGAGGAGGCCTTGGAGGTGCAGTAGTCGATGGCTCCTGGGATGGCCGATAATGCCAGAACAGAGTTTATACAGACAATGTGTCCATTTTGTAACTCCAACATGCGTGGCAGGAAAGCTTTTGTAGTCTGCAATAAAACAGAGACATCTGTATGAATGATCTATAGTTCCAGACCTTCACCTTCTCCAACCTCCAGACCTTCATCTTCTCCAAACTCCACACCTTCACCTTCTCCAACCTCCACACCTTCACCTTCTCCAACCTCCACCTTCTCCAACCTTCAGACTTTCACCTTCTCCAAACTCCGCACCTTCACCTTCTCCAACCTCGACCTTCTCCAACCTCCACACCTTCACCTTCTCCAACCTCCACCTTCTCCAACCTCCACCTTCTCAAACCTCCAGACCTTCACCTTCTCCAACCTCCACACCTTCACCTTCTCCAACCTCCACCTTCTCAAACCTCCAGACCTTCACCTTCTCCAACCTCCACACCTTCACCTTCTCCAACCTCCACACCTTCACCTTCTCCAACCTCCACACCTTCAACTTCTCCAACCTCCACCTTCTCCAACCTCCACCTTCTCAAACCTCCAGACCTTCACCTTCTCCAACCTCCACACCTTCACCTTCTCCATCCTCCACACCTTCACCTTCTCCATCCTCCACACCTTCACCTTCTCCAACCTTCTATAAAACTGGCCAACCCTCTACTTCCTGATCTGATCAACTAATAGCTCCCAACATTCCACTGTGCAATTACTGGAGCAGAGTAAGCCACTTTAAGGGTCATTCCACCTAAATAAATGATGGCAGTCTGGATGACTCACTGGAATCCTGTGTCCCTTAGGGGCTCCAATTAAGCCGTCACCCCGATACTCCACCTACTGCGCTTTACATACACTATATTGCCAAAAGTATTGGGCAAGCCCTCCAAATCATTGGATTCAAGTGTTCCAATCCCCTCCATATCATGTGATTCAGGTGCTCCAATCCCCTCCATATCATGTGATTCAGGTGCTCCAATCCCCTCCATGGACACAGGTGTATACAATCAAGCCCCTAGGCATGCAGACGGCTTCTACAAACATTGGTGAAAGAATGGGTCGCTCTCAGGAGCTCCGTGACTCCAAGCGTGGTCCCGTGATAGGTGGCCACCTGGGCAATAAGTCCATCCGTGACATTTCCTGGCTGCTAAATATTCCACGCTCAACTGTTAGTGGGATTATAACAAAGTGGAAGCCACTGGGAACAACAGCCACTCAGCCACCAAGTGGTAGGCCACGTCACATGACAGGGCGGGGTCAGCGCATGCTGAAGCGCACAGTGCGCAGAAGTCGCCAACTGTCTGCAGAGTCAATAGCTAAAGACCTCCAAACTTGGTGTGGCCTTCAGATGAGCCCAACAACAGTGCGTAGAGAGCTTCATGGAATGGGTTTCCATGGCCGAGCAGCTGCATCCAAGCCTTCCATCACCAAGTGCAATGCAAAGCGTCGGATGCCGTGGTGTAAAGCACGCCGCCACTGGACTCTAGAGCACAGGAGACATGTTCTCTGGAGGGGCCAATCACGTTTCTCTGTCTGACAATCCGATGGACATGTCTGGGTTTGGCGGGTTCCAGGAGAACGGTACTTGCCTGACTGCATTGTGCCAAGTGTAAAGTTTGGTGGAGGGGGGATTATGGTGTGGGGGGTTCCTCAGGGGTTGGGTTGGCCCCCTAGTTCCAGTGAAGAGAACTCTTAAGGCGACATTTTGGACAATTTCATGCTCCCAACTTTGTGGGAAGAGTTTGGGGATGGCCCCTTCCTGTTCCAACATGACTGCTCACCAGTGCACAAAGCAAGGTCCATAAAGACATGGAGGAGCCAGTTTGGGGTGGAAGAACTCTTGCAAGAAGTTCCCAATCAGACTCCTGCTTTTGCACCAGAAGCCCTCCTACCACTTTAGAGCCCCTCTTACATATCAGAGTCCCCCCTTACGCAAGGGTCCCCAGAGTCCCGCCCCCCCGTACATCAGAGTCCCCCTTTTACACGAGAAGCCCTCTATTCACTTTAGAGCCCCCCTTACATATCAAAGCCCCCCTTTACATCAGGGTCCCCATCAGAGTCCTGCTTTTACATTAGACGTCCTACCACTTTACAGCCTCTCCTACATATCAGGGTCCCCCATATATCAGAGCCCCTCCTACACCAGGATGCCAATCAGAAGCAGAGACCGACTGATCTGAACCCTCAGTCTGAGGATACACCGCTGACCCCAGCTATAGGCCAGATGAATTCTTGTAGCGGGTTGGATGTGGTCAGTTTGGAGACTCCTGGCCTAGATCTGAATGGACATTTATCCCTTGCAGTGCAGGGGAGGCCCCACTACGAGGCAGGATTTCTACTTTCCCCGGAATTTAGGCTCCCATGCCCCAGGACTGCTAGGTTCTGCTGCTGGGAAGGTCTCCCTGGAAGGGGCCCTAGGTTCTGCTGCTGGGAAGGTCTCCATGGAAGGGGCCCTAGGTTCTGCTACTGGGAAGGTCTCCCTGGAAGGGGCCCTAGGTTCTGCTGCTGGGAAGGTCTCCATGGAAGGGGCCCTAGGTTCTGCTGCTGGTAAGGTCTCCATGGAAGGGGCCCTAGGTTCTGCTGCTGGGAAAGTCTCCATGGAAGGGGCCCTAAGTTCTGCTGCTGGTAAGGTCTCCACGGAAGGGGCCCTAGGTTCTGCTGCTGGGAAGGTCTCCACGGAAGGGGCCCTAAGTTCTGCTGCTGGGAAGGTCTCCACGGAAGGGGCCCTAGGTTCTGCTGCTGGGAATGTCTCCACGGAAGGGGCCCTAAGTTCTGCTGCTGGGAAGGTCTCCATGGAAGGGGCCCTAGGAATAAACTATGGAGGGAGGAAGACCTACCCAGAACTGTCCCAGTGTATTTATGTGTTGGGACTTCAGAAGAGCGTCATCATCACTGTCCATCAGACTCTTCCCGTGGACCACCGCCGCGTTATTCACCAAGATGGTGACATCACCAACCTAGAAGGAGAGGCAGAGATCATGGATGATATCACGTATTACGGGTTGTCACCATAAACAGCCTGAGATGGTGGCCGGCGTGGCACAGAAGGTTCGTACAATCACACTGCAAATGTCTCTCCCAATAACAATCGTCATACATTGCAGGTTGCCCGTTCATACATGTGGTGGCCACGTTAGACTTTTCACCTTGTGATCCCGCCAGTAACTCCCTTCCTGTCCTAGGGTGACTACGCTCACCTCACTGCACTGTATCTATGGGGGGGAACTGCAACAGGACTACAGGACACCTCCATCTCCTATCTCCATTACATAGGAAGGAGGGTTTTTGTAGTTCCTGGAGAACATTGTTTGAGATAACAGGAAGTGACAAGGACACAGCATTTCTGGCAGGATCAACAGGTCATTTCTGTACCTGAAGAAAATGTTCTTAGCCTTAAAAAAAGAAAACAAATGCAGTCGTCACATCTGAGGAGCGGCGATAGACTTCAGGATTCTCGTCACTGATTGGCAGAGCACAGCTCACCTTTTCTCGCACAGATTTGGCTTGCTGGTAGACTTCCTCTCTGTTACCAACATCACAGATAAAATAGTGGCAGTCTGTGCCCATCTGCCTGATCTCCTCCGTGGCTTCCTTCAGACACTTCTCCGTCCGACCCCAAATGATGATCTGCCAAGAAGAAGAAGAAGCAGGGATCAATCGCTGTGCGTCCACACCATCCACTGTACGTCCACACCGTGGACTGTCCAGACCATGGACCACCCACTGTACGTCCACACCAACCACTGTACGTCCACACCATGGACCACCCACTGTACGTCCACACCAACCACTGTACGTCCACACCATGGACCATCCACTGTACGTCCACACCATCCACTGTACGTCCACACCATGGACCATCCACTGTACGTCCACACCAACCACTGTACGTCCACACCATGGACCACCCACTGTACGTCCACACCATCCACTGTACGTCCACACCACGGACCATCCACTGTACGTCCACACCATCCACTGTACGTCCACACCACGGACAAACCACTGTACATCCACACCATCCACTGTACGTCCACACCATCCACTGTACGTCCACACCACGGACCATCCACTGTACGGCCACACCATCCACTGTACGTCCACACCATGGACCATCCACTGTACGTCCACACCATCCACTGTACGTCCACACCATGGACCATCCACTGTACGTCCACACCATCCACTGTACGTCCACACCATGGACCATCCACTGTACGTCCACACCAACCACTGTACGTCCACACCATGGACCACCCACTGTACGTCCACACCAACCACTGTACGTCCACACCATGGACCATCCACTGTACGTCCACACCATCCACTGTACGTCCACACCACGGACCACCCACTGTACGTCCACACCATCCACTGTACGTCCACACCATCCACTATACGTCCACACCATCCACTATACGTCCACACCATCCACTATACGTCCACACCATCCACTGTACGTCCACACCATGGACCATCCACTGTACGTCCACACCATGGACCATCCACTGTACGTCCACACCATCCACTGTACGTCCACACCACGGACCACCCACTGTACGTCCACACCATCCACTGTACGTCCACACCACGGACCATCCACTGTACGTCCACACCATCCACTGTACGTCCACACCACGGACAAACCACTGTACATCCACACCATCCACTGTACGTCCACACCACGGACCATCCACTGTACGTCCACACCATCCACTGTACGTCCACACCACGGACCACCCACTGTACGTCCATACCATCCACTGTACGTCCACACCATCCACTGTACGTCCACACCACGGACCACCCACTGTACGTCCACACCATCCACTGTACGGCCACACCACGGACCACCCACTGTACGTCCACACCATCCACTATACGTCCACACCATCCACTATACGTCCACACCATGGACCATCCACTGTACGTCCACACCATGGACCATCCACTGTACGTCCACACCATCCACTGTACGTCCACACCATCCACTATACGTCCACACCATCCACTATACGTCCACACCATCCACTGTACGTCCACACCATGGACCATCCACTGTACGTCCACACCATCCACTGTACGGCCACACCATCCACTGTACGGCCACACCACGGACCACCCACTGTACGTCCACACCATCCACTGTATGTTCACACCATCCACTGTATGTCCACACCATGAACTGTCCACACCATGGACCACCCACTGTACGCCCACACCATCCACTGTACATCCACACCATGAACTGTCCACACCATGGACCATCCACTGTACGTCCACACCACGGACCACCCACTGTACGTCCACACCATCCACTGTACGTCCACACCATGAACTGTCCACACCATGGACCATCCACTGTACGTCCACACCATGGACCACCCACTGTACGTCCACACCATCCACTGTACGTCCACACCATGAACTGTCCACACCATGGACCACCCACTGTACGTCCACACCACGGACCACCCACTGTACGTCCACACCACGGACCACCCATTGTACGTCCACACCACGGACCACCCACTGTACGTCCATACGATGTACCATCCACATCATGGACCATCCATTGTACATCCACACCACGGACCACCCACTGTACGTCCATACGATGTACCATCCACATCATGGACCACCCACTGTACGTCCACACCATGGACCACCCATTGTACGTCCACACCACGGACCACCCACTGTACGTCCATACGATGTACCATCCACACCATGGGCCATCCATTGTACATCCACAGCATGGACCATCTATTGTACATCCACAGCATGGACCATCCATTGTACGTCCACACCATGGACCATCCATTGTACGTCCACACTATGGGCCATCCATTGTACGTCCACAGCATGGACCATCCATTGTACGTCCACACCATGGGCCATCCATTGTACGTCCACAGCATGGACCATCCATTGTACATCCACACCATGGGCCATCCATTGCATGTCCACACCATGAACTGTCCACACCATGGGCCATCCATTGTACATCCAAACCAGGAATCACTCACACCATGGGCTGTCCAATGATGTCACATGTACCTCAGGGAGGAGGAGCTCATCTGTTGAACTGCACAAAGAGAATTTAAGAAACCCATCTGTGCCCTGAAGGGGTAAAGTGATGGAGGCCCTTACCAGTCCAACCTATCCAACCCCTCTTCTATTCACCTACCTGACTCCTCCTTCCCCTTATAGTCACCTTCCTGAGCCAATTCACCCTTCTAGAGTTCCTCCACCATTTCATTCCTCCATCGGGAGGTGACTCCCACTCCATGTTGGAGCTTACACAGGGCTCATGATGTTCTCCTTGTTGGGGGCAATGCCTCCTGGGAGGAGATCATATGCCCTATACCCAGAAGGGCAGGGTATTTGATGGCTCCAATGGAGAAACAGAGCTGGCTGTCCTTTTAAAAGAAATCTGTCTATGTATTGTGATAAATGTGAATCACAAACATGACCGAACAGAGTTCCAAGTACTTCTGAAGGTAGAACGACTCACAATTTTGTATCTGACCTTCGAATGTTAACACATGACCCTACAGATGTCACATCAGCAAGTATCTGAACACCGAAACTAATTATTAGGGTCTCATCCAGTGAGAACATCACAACCAATGAGAAAACTTACATGAAGGAAGTCCATACATGAAGGAAGTCCATACATGAAGGAAGTCCATACATGAAGGAAGTCCATTCATGAAGGAAGTCCATTCATGAAGGAAGTCCATACATGAAGGAAGTCCATACATGAAGGAAGTCCATACATGAAGGAAATCCATACATGAAGGAAGTCCATACATGAAGGAAATCCATTCATGAAGGAAGTCCATACATGAAGGAAGTCCATACATGAAGGAAATCCATTCATGAAGGAAGTCCTTACATGAAGGAAATCCATTCATGAAGGAAATCCATTCATGAAGGAAATCCATACATGAAGGAAGTCCATACATGAAGGAAATCCATACATGAAGGAAATACATTAATGAAGGAAATCCATACATGAAGGAAATCCATACATGAAGGAAGTCCATACATGAAGGAAATCCATACATGAAGGAAATACATTCATGAAGGAAGTCCATACATGAAGGAAGTCCATACATGAAGGAAATCCATACATGAAGGAAATCCATACATGAAGGAAATCCATACATGAAGGAAATCCATACATGAAGGAAGTCCATACATGAAGGAAATCCATACATGAAGGAAATACATTAATGAAGGAAATCCATACATGAAGGAAGTCCATACATGAAGGAAGTCCATACATGAAGGAAGTCCATACATGCTGAACCAGGATTGGCTGCCTTAGGTGCTGAGTTTTGCCCTTTTGCCCAGATTAAATATAAAATGATAGAAATATAAAACACGCACACAAGTCCCATGTAATTGCCTTCCGAAGAGTCCCTTCACTGGTCTACACAATGTAATATGCTGTATCCCGTGACTGCAGAACATGGAGGTCACCGTGTCTCCATCATCATTACCAGATGTCTCATCACATCGAGGGCAGGAGGTCGGCACCTGGACTGATCCCGGCTTAGACTGAACAAAGAGAACATTGACATTGTGCCATGGAGGACCCGGGAAACCCATCATCTACAGGACTCGTAATCCGGTCCTAGCCAAAGGTAGGAGAGCTCAGAGCGGCTTCTACGGCCCAGATCAGCGGAGGCCCCGAATTCAGGGACCCCCAATCTGCACCCTCACAGAATTGCACCAGTTTTCACCTTTCCTATTTCCGAACACGAATGAACCAACATAGAAGGGAAGAGAGGTTCATGGACGGATGGCTTCCTCTGCTGGACAGGATCCAGGCACTGTTCTCTCCGATTACCTCCGCAATCAACAAGACACACTCGACTCTCATAATTACTGACCAGAAAATTGTTCGGGGCAGGGGCCCGGCGAGGCGCTAACTCCTTGCTGAGCTCAGGCTGCCCTGAAAAGCATCCTGGCCTGACGTTACCTCTCACTGACCCCTGAGGGGGGCGATAAATGCAGGGGAAATGTGCACATGGTAAGAAACGGACACTAATCAACCCGATAATGAAGGAGACTACCAAATACCTCCGGCCTACCTGAGGAGCCCACTACACACCCCGACCTACCTGAGGAGCCCAAAAATGGAGCCCACTACACACCCTCGATCTGCCTGAGGAGCCCACTACACACCCCGACCTACCTGAGGAGCCCAAAAATGGAGCCCACTACACACCCCCGATCTGCCTGAGGAGCCCACTACACACCCCGACCTACCTGAGGAGCCCAAAAATGGAGCCCACTACACACCCCCGATCTGCCTGAGGAGCCCACTACACACCCCGACCTACCTGAGGAGCCCAACAATGGAGCCCACTACACCCCCCGATCTACCTGAGCCACCTGACAATGGAGCCCACTACACACCCTCAATCTACCTGAAGAGCCAGACAATGGAGACCACTACACACCCTCGATCTACCTGAAGAGCCCGACAATGGAGCCCACTACAAGATCCGATCTACCTGAGGAGCCCAACAATGGAGCCCACTACACCCCCCGATCTACCTGAGGAGCCCAACAATGGAGCCCACTCAACACCCCGATCTACCGGAGGAGCCCAACAATGGAGCCCACTACACACCCCGATCTACCGGAGGAGCCCGACAATGGAGCCCACTACACACCCCGATCTACCTGAGGAGCCCGACAATGGAGCCCACTACACACCCCGATCTACCTGAGAAGCCCAACAATGCAGCCCACTACACCCCCCCGATCTACCTGAGGAGCCCAACAATGGAGCCCACTACATACCCCGATCTACCTGAGGAGCCCAACAATGGAGCCCACTACACCCCCCCGATCTACCTGAGGAGCCCAACAATGGAGCCCACTACACCCCCCGATCTACCTGAGGAGCCCAACAATGGAGCCCACTACACAGCAGGCTGAGATTTTTGTGTCCCAACTTTTCCTGTTACATTCTTTAGAATATAAAACATATATGCAAATCATGAAGATTGTGATGGTGGGAACCCCTCATAATGGGCACAGCGGGTGTACAGACCCGGGAATTCAGCACAGGGATGGTGGGAACCCCTCATAATGGGCACAGGGATGGTGGGAACCCCTCATAATGGGCACAGGGATGGTGGGAACCCCCTCATAGTGGGCATACCAGGTGTACAGACACGGATACTCAGCACAAGGATGGTGGGAACCCCTCATAATGGGAACAGCAGGCGTACAGACCCGGGAACTCAGCACAGGGATGGTGGGAACCCCTCATAAAGGGCACAGGGATGGTGGAAACCCCTCATAGTGGGCATACCAGGGGTACAGACATAGATACTCAGCACAGGGATGGTGGGAACCCCTCATAATGGGCACAGGGATGGTCGGAACCCCTCATAATGGGCACAGCAGGCGTACAGACCCAGGAACTCAGCACAGGGGAGGTGGGAACCCCTCATAGTGGCATACCAGGGGATAATCAGATAACCAGGGGATAATCAGATAACCAGGGGATAATCAGCACAGGGATGGTGGGAACCCCTCATAATGGGCACAGCGGGTGTACAGACCTGGGAACTCAGCACAGGGATGGTGGGAACCCCTCATAATGGGCACAGCGGGTGTACAGACCTGGGAACTCAGCACAGGGATGGTGGGAACCCCTCATAATGGGCACAGCGGGTGTACAGACCTGGGAACTCAGCACAGGGATGGTGGGAACCCCTCACAGTGGGCACAGGGATGGTGGGAACCCCTCATAGTGGGCACAGGGATGGTGGAAACCCCTCATAGTGGGCACAGGGATGGTGGAAACCCCTCATAGTGGGCACAGGGATGTGGGAACCCCTCATAGTGGGCACAGGGATGGTGGAAACCCCTCATAGTGGGCACAGGGATGTGGGAACCCCTCATAGTGGGCACAGGGATGGTGGGAACCCCTCATAGTGGGCACAGGGATGGTGGGAACCCCTCATAGTGGGCACAGAGGGTGTACAGACCTGGGAACTCAGCACGGGGATGGTGGGAACCCCTCAGTGGGCACAGGGATGGTGGGAACCCCTCATAGTGGGCACAGGGATGGTGGAAACCCCTCATAGTGGGCACAGGGATGGTGGAAACCCCTCATAGTGGGCACAGGGATGGTGGAAACCCCTCATAGTGGGCACAGGGATGGTGGGAACCCCTCATAGTGGGCACAGGGATGGTGGGAACCCCTCATAGTGGGCACAGAGGGTGTACAGACCTGGGAACTCAGCACGGGGATGGTGGGAACCCCTCAGTGGGCACAGGGATGGTGGGAACCCCTCATAGTGGGCACAGGGATCTCACCAATACAGTCAGTTAAGTTTCCAGTATCTACCAATCACAGACAAGCGGCTTTACATTTGCACTGTTCTGTAGAGAACGGATGGGCGATGATGATGATGATGATGATGATGATGATGAAGAACACGTCTGACAGCCGCTCATTATGTATCAGACGTGGGCTCCATACACCTGCAGATTGGGTGGGAGATTCCCCTTCCTAATGACGGGCGGCCCCCTGTCCATAAGGTGCCATCATATCACTGATGGGCAGATCTAGGTGCAGGAGGAGGTCTCTGCCCCCCGGGGGGGTCATCATATCACTGATGGGCAGATCTAGGTGCAGGAGGAGGTCTCTGCCCCCCGGGGGGGTCATCATATCACTGATGGGCAGATCTAGGTGCAGGAGGAGGTCTCTGCCCCCCGGGGGGGTCATCATATCACTGATGGGCAGATCTAGGTGCAGGAGGAGGTCTCTCCCCCCCCGGGGGGGTCATCATATCACTCTATAGAATCTTTGCACATGTGTAGTCACCTTACCAGGCCCTGGATGGAGTGGGTGGGGACTATTGTACCCCGGGGGGGGGGGCAGCATTCGCATGTTAATGGACTCTAATCTTCTGCTAATTGCAGAGACTTCACCCAAAACTGTCCTCCAGATTGTCCTCCAATCCCGGCATTGTGTGGGGACAAAAGGCCGACATTACCGACCCGAAACATTCACAGATGCAGATGAGGCGGCTGAAACCACCAACAAAGGGGGGGGGGGGGATGATTGTCCAGAGAGGTCGACTAGGAGTCAACATGTTCAATCCCATTATCACAAGGTATGGGGTCATGGTGAGTGCAGCCCCTCCAGCAGAAGAGCCCACCTCTACACCCGGGGGGGGGGGGGGGGGGGGGGGGGCACAAAGAGCCTCCCCTACACCTGGGGGCCACAAAGAGCCTCCCCTACACCTGGGGGCCACAAAGAGCCTCCCCTACACCTGGGGGGGGCGCAAAGTGTCCCCTCTACACCTGGGGGGGGCACAAAGAACCCCTCTACACCCGGGGGGCCACAAAGAGCCCCCTTTACACCCGGGGGGCCACAAAGAGCCCCCTTTACACCCAGGGGGGGGCACAAAGAACCCCTCTACACCCGGGGGGGCCACAAAGAGCCCCCCTACACCCGGGGGGGCCACAAAGAGCCCCCTCTACACCCGGGGGGCCACAAAGAACCCCTCTACACCCAGGGGGCCACAAAGAGCCCCCTTTACACCCGGGGGGGGGGCCACATAGAACCCCTCTACACCCAGGGGGCCACAAAGAACCCCCTTTACACCCGGGGGGGCACAAAGAGCCCCTCTACACCCAGGGGGCCACAAAGAGCCCCCCTACACCCGGGAGCTTATTCCCACCACGACCAATGCATGTAATGCTGATATTTCCTGCCATGGATTGTCTCTGGGAAAGGCTCAGTTTGAACAAACTTTAGGGCACAGTGGGGGTCGGCGTGGCCCTTGGGGGACATGGAGGACGTCTTCCAGAAGCAGAGGTGAGAAGAGTGAATACTGGCAGGCAAGCCATTGGGTGCAATGGGCCCCAAGATAACAGCCTTCCAATGGGACCTTTCCGATGTCTATGGGGCCTAGATGGACGCTGGTTATACGCCATGCAGGCTTGAAGACCTTCTGTGGCCCTTCAGGGAAGTCTGGTAGCCTTTCTAGACAGCAGAGAAGGGAAAATGTCCAATCTCCAGAAGACGGTCAGATTCGGTAACAGATGGTCTCACGTCTATGGTCACTCCGGGGGAAGAAATCTCTCCGCTAAATCCTGGAAATGAGCTCCTGAAGAGCCGTCTTCTGCCAGACTCGTTATCTCCTCCTAATTAACTGTACAATGTGTCTGAGAAAGGCGCTCTGATCTCCTCCAACCTACAGAACGGGGGGGGGGGGGACTTCATTGCGGAAGCAATCTTCCCCTTTGTGGGCCAGGGCCAGGCGGGTCTCCATTATACGCACTGTATGACCTCCACGTTGTCGGAGAACGGGCCTACAGTAGATCCTACCCTACAGCGGACACACAGGAGGCCACACCTCCGACCCCCAACTGATTACACATGGGCACTTGTGAGTATGATTGGACCTTGTGGGCCGATTTCCCCATACATGGTATTATTGTGGTGATAAATGAAGGAAACGTCTCCAGAAGGATATTTCAGTGACCATGATCTGATCTTTACACATAGACAATCAGATGGTCCTAAAGTGTTGGAGTCATACTGAATGATCCTCAGTAACTATAGACTGGTACAATGCCGAGAACCTGTCATTATGTTCGATCTCATAAATGGCCACTAATTGAGTCTACACATAGAGAACGTTCATCCATCATAGAGCTCCCAAATATCCAGCTGGAGCCATAAATCCAGACTTGGGTTCCTGAAGAGCAGCTTGGCCTGGTCTCCTCCAGAACCTCATCACCATTCATGGAGCGGTCCATCAGTAAATGTCATGTTACAGTGCTGGCATTGAGAACATGGCACGGCCCGCTTCCTGGCTTTGGTCCATTCGTCCCACCAAACAGGCCCACCCATTGACTCCTCCCCTGGCGGCAACATCGAGAGAACAGATTAGCCAATGAGGTCTTATATTGTAACTTAAAAGGTGGAGCAACAGACGGGAATATTTCTGTGTTCTATAATGTCAGGAGATTCGGGGACAATGCTGGTCTGTGAGTGATTGGTGACGTGACAAAACCGATATTGAGGAGGAGCGGTCTAAGATTGATGAAGAGCGGTCTACCACGGACGAGGAGCGGTCTACCACGGACGAGGAGCGGTCTAAGATTGATGAAGAGCGGTCTACCACGGACGAGGAGCGGTCTACCACGGACGAGGAGCGGTCTACCACGGACGAGGAGCGGTCTAAGATTGATGAAGAGCGGTCTACCACGGACAAGGAGCGGTCTACCACGGACAAGGAGCGGTCTACCACGGACAAGGAGCGGTCTACCACGGACAAGGAGCGGTCTACCACGGACAAGGAGCGGTCTACCACGGACAAGGAGCGGTCTACCACGGACAAGGAGCGGTCTGCCACGGACAAGGAGCGGTCTAAGATTTATAAGGATCGGTCTGCCACGGACGAGGAGCGGTCTAAGATTTATAAAGAGCGGTCTACCACGGACAAGGAGCGGTCTACCACGGACAAGGAGCGGTCTACCACGGACAAGGAGCGGTCTACCACGGACGAGGAGCGGTCTGCCACGGACGAGGAGCGGTCTAAGATTTATAAAGAGCGGTCTACCACGGACAAGGAGCGGTCTACCACGGACAAAGAGCGGTCTACCACGGACAAAGAGCGGTCTACCACGGACAAGGAGCGGTCTACCACGGACAAGGAGCGGTCTACCACGGACAAGGAGCGGTCTACCACGGACAAGGAGCGGTCTACTGCTGACGAGGAGCAGTCTACTGCTGATGAAGAGTGGTCTACAACGGACGAGGAGCGGTCTAAGATTGATGAAGAGCGGTCTACCACTGACGAGGAGCGATCTACCATTGAAGAAGAATGGTCTACCACTGACGAGAAGCCATCTAAGATTGATGAGGAGCGGTCTAACACTGACGAGGAGCAGTCTAACACTGACGAGGAGCAGTCTAACACTGACGAGGAGCGGTCTACCACTGACGAGGAGCGGTCTAATATGGATGAGGAGCCGTCTAACACTGGCTAGGAGCCGTCTAACACTGGCGAGGAGCCGTCTAACACTGGCGAGGAGCCGTCTAATATGGATGAGGAGCCGTCTAACACTGGCGAGGAGCCGTCTAATATGGATGAGGAGCCGTCTAACACTGGCTAGGAGCCGTCTAACACTGGCGAGGAGCCGTCTAACACTGGCGAGGAGCCGTCTAGCACTGACGAGGAGCGGTCTAATATGGATGAGGAGCCGTCTAACACTGGCTAGGAGCCGTCTAACACTGGCGAGGAGCCGTCTAACACTGGCTAGGAGCCGTCTAACACTGGCGAGGAGCCGTCTAGCACTGACGAGGAGCGGTCTAATATGGATGAGGAGCCGTCTAACACTGGCTAGGAGCCGTCTAACACTGGCTAGGAGCCGTCTAACACTGGCTAGGAGCCGTCTAACACTGGCTAGGAGCCGTCTAACACGGACGAGGAGCCGTCTAACACGGACGAGGAGCCGTCTAACACGGACGAGGAGCCGCCTAACACGGATGAGGAGCCGTCACATGGATACAAGTCTCTGTAGCTGATTTCAGAGTCGGTTGTCCTGATGCCGGAGTCCGAGCTTCATCTCCGTCTGAGGGCCAGTGGCCCCCCATCGCTCCTCACACACCGTGGTAAACAAGTCTACTGATGTCATCCCGGGCTGGCTGACCTGCCGATGAACCCGGACTGAACATGAAAAGGTGCCAAGCCTCTCTCCTGCTCTACTCTCAGCCTCATGCAGGCCGGGGTGTCATTGACCAAACTACAATAGAGGGAAGCAATGGACTCCATTCAGCCTTTTGATGCTGCCACCCCCTCCCCCCCCCCCCCACCATTCCTTCTGTCCTGGAGGATTTCACACAGGATAGGATGGAGGCCATAAACCTCCAATCAAGTGAAGATTCTGGATCTGATACAGGAGGACTAGGGGGTGTTAGGAAGGGACTACAGGGTGACTAGGGGGTGTTAGGAAGGAAGAGACTACAGGGTGACTAGGGGGTGTTGGGAAGGAAAAGACTACAGGGTGACTAGGGGGTGTTGGGAAGGAAGGGACTACAGGGTGACTAGGGGGTGCTGGGAAGGAAGGGACTACAGGGTGACTAGGGGGTGCTGGGAAGGAAGGGACTACAGGGTGACTAGGGGGTGCTGGGAAGGAAGAGACTACAGGGTGACTAGGGGGTGTTGGGAAGGAAAAGACTACAGGGTGACTAGGGGGTGTTGGGAAGGAAGGGACTACAGGGTGACTAGGGGGTGCTGGGAAGGAAGGGACTACAGGGTGACTAGGGGTGCTGGGAAGGAAGGGACTACAGGGTGACTAGGGGGTGCTGGGAAGGAAGGGACTACAGGGTGACTAGGGGGTGCTGGGAAGGAAGGGACTACAGGGTGACTAGGGGGTGTTAGGAAGGAAGGGACTACAGGGTGACTAGGGGGTGCTGGGAAGGAAGGGACTACAGGGTGACTAGGGGGTGCTGGGAAGGAAGAGACTACAGGGTGACTAGGGGTGTTGAGAAGGAAGGGACTACAGGGTGACTAGGGGATGTTGGGAAGGAAGGGACTACAGGGTGACTAGGGGGTGCTGGGAAGGAAGGGACTACAGGGTGACCAGGGGGTGTTAGGAAGGGACTACAGGGTGACCAGGGGGTGTTGGGAAGGAAGGGACTACAGGGTGACCAGGGGGTGTTGGGAAGGAAGGGACTACAGGGTGACCAGGGGGTGCTGGGAAGGAAGGGGCTACAGGGTGACTAGGGGGTGCTGGGAAGGAAGGGGCTACAGGGTGACTAGGGGGTGCTGGGAAGGAAGGGACTACAGGGTGACTAGGGGGTGCTGGGAAGGAAGGGACTACAGGGTGACTAGGGGGTGTTAGGAAGGAAGGGACTAGAGGGTGACCAGGGGGTGTTGGGAAGGAAGGGACTACAGGGTGACTAGGGAGTGTTGGGAAGGGACTACAGGGTGACTAGGGGGTGTTGAGAAGGAAGGGACTACAGGGTGACTAGGGGGTATTGGGAAGGAAGGGACTACAGGGTGACTAGGGGGTGTTGGGAAGGAAGGGACTACAGGGTGACTAGGGGGTGTTGGGAAGGAAGAGACTACAGGGTGACTAGGGGGTGTTGGGAAGGAAGGGACTACAGGGTGACCAGGGGGTGTTGGGAAGGAAGGGACTACAGGGTGACTAGGGGGTGTTGGGAAGGAAGGGACTACAGGGTGACTAGGGGGTGTTGGGAAGGAAGGGACTACAGGGTGACTAGGGGGTGTTGGGAAGGAAGGGACTACAGGGTGACTAGGGGGTGTTGGGAAGGAAGGGACTACAGGGTGACCAGGGGGTGTTGGGAAGGAAGGGACTACAGGGTGACTAGGGGTGTTGGGAAGGAAGGGACTACAGGGTGACCAGGGGGTGTTAGGAAGGGACTACAGGGTGACTAGGGGTGTTGGGAAGGAAGGGACTACAGGGTGACCAGGGGGTGTTGGGAAGGAAGGGGCAGAAGAGCCAACAAAAAGACCAGAAGGTTCTTCTCAATGAACACCAAGAAGACCCCCGAGAGTTGGAGACCGAACATCGGGGACCAATCAGCTGAGGTTTATCACACGTAAAGTAACACTTTAATAGAAGTAAAGCTGAGAAACGTTAGTGAAGAGAAATCCCAGCAACCCCTCCCCCATCCCTGACCTGAGATATAGGTGCTGGAGATGAAGCCACAGCAGGATACCAGGAATCAGACACCAGAATGGTCCAGTTCTGCAGGTTTAGCAGTGACTGGTAGGGAAATGGGGGGCGGTAATTTACCATTTTTAAAATGAAGCAACAGAGTTGATTTAAAGTGTCAATAAATTCCCAACATCCACCAATTAGAACAGAAGTTCAAAAGCTGGTGTGAGTCTCAGACAGCAATGGCGGCTCATCATACTAATGAGGAAGGAGATCCACCCCACGTGTCAGGAGCTCTCTGGAATCTGGCTGCAGTGTATTCCATGAATCGCTGACGTTTGGCAGTTGCAGAGTCTGCTGGATGGCACTGGCAGTTCATGAATCAGTCCCCACACTGGGCACCTCTGGTAATGGCAGACCTGGGATCTCGGCTCAGAGATTTCACCATGAAGAATGACACGGGAATGGGATCCACCTCCCATCTCTCTGAAGGAAATCATTCCAGATATACCGATTCCTACATTCTGGAAGGAAGGAGAGCCATGGCTCGGTGTAGGAGGCTCGCCTCGAGAACGCGCGGTATACACAGATGATGGAGCATTGACCGCCACACATTTGGAAGTTCTATTATGGAACGTCTTCACGGGGAGATCTATAAATCCTCTTATCATAGGAATACAAATCGACTCACCAGCCACAGACGGTAATAATGAGGTCCAGGCCGCAGCTCCGGCTTTGATCCTCCTTTTGGGACATGAAGCCGGTTTGTAAGTCAGAGTTGCTCCAGCTCTGCAGAAATTGTATAATCGTTCTTGGAATGAGTCTACGGAATGTCTATTACACAAATGAGGGTATGAATACGGTACAAATTGTGGCCTACGGCTAAGAGCTTTCATCCACCTTCTCTCCAACCTCTCTGTGTGCCAGCGAGGCCCAAACATGACCCACTTAGTGAGTGCGGCTCATGGAACGTCTGATAAAAGGAGGCCGAGTAGAAAGAATACGGTTCACAGACAAAAAATTCAAAGAGGACTCAAGAAGAAACCAACATTCCCGTATGAGAGACGTAACCAGAAATCCACCTTCACTAGTCTGACTTCTGTGAGCTGATCCAAGCCAATTCCAGAGACACCACCATGGCTACTGCATGAGCTACAAGAATGAAAACAAACGCCAGTTATTATACAAAATGTAAGATTCTGATTGGGCAGAGCTATCCATAGTGTCTGCGTGAGATCGGCATCCCCGAGAGGCAACAGGATGAGCAAAAGGGAAAACAGCTTCTCATTTAAACAATAAAACCAGGCAACTGTCTATGGTGGGAAAACGGGGCAATAATTGTATATGGTACGCCGAGAATTGGAAAGTTTCTAACCATTAATATGTCCACCCACTATTGGTAATCAATATCAGGCGCCTCTAGATGGCCTCTGTTTTATTTCTGAGGAACCCCTGAGTCCCAGAACCCCAGAAAGCTCCAATATATGAAATAGGTCCCCTTTACTTCCACCTCCCTATGGACCCACCATGGTTATGGACCCACCATGGTTATGGACAGCTTTGCTGACAAAGTCATTATTTGCATATGGCGCTCATGGTTCAGGTCACCAACACTGGAGACTGGTAAGAAGTGTACCCATAGCCTGACAACCTTGTGTATCCTGGGCCAACCGCCTTAGCCGCCATGTTCAGAGAAATGGAAGGGGAGCCCTCTGCGGCCATCTTGAGTGGGAAGTCACCTGGGACAGGACGAGGTTTTCCAGTGTACATTTGTTGGGTGGCTTTTTACATGAGGCAATAGGTGGAGGTACCATATCTTCAATGTGAGGTCTTTTGCTGCACCTATAGACATCGGATTGTTGTCTAAGGTCTATGGACATCTTTATTCCATCTCTCCAAAATTTGATAGCAAAGGGTACAACTACAACTGAACTCTCTGTGGGACGGTAACAGGAGAGCATTATATATTGTGGAATCCTCAACACCATCAAAGGGAAAACCCACTGAAAAGGATAATAATGTCTGGCCAATTGGTAGTCCTAATTATCAGTGTGGCACTGGGGTGACGTCTCTTGGCGGACCCCTCAATTGCCGTCTGTGTCAAACGACAGCCATGCTCAGATGGTAAATGGAAGCGACAACAGATATTGGCCTAACCTCGGGATATACCAAACCAACTGCAATTATCAGGAATGGGCATTATACCACAGAGATGTGCGGGAAACCATGACCCATCTGACACGGCCTGCAACAAATACACAGGTCAGCCAAGTAGAGAGGAAAAGTTCTGGAGGGGATGAGATGTGAAAACACAAATGAAAAAGAATCTTGGTGAGAGATCCTAGATGAAGTAAGCAGTGTTCCCGCCATTGGATTCCATGTGTAGCAACGTGAAGAAGCAAAAACACGCAAAAAAACAAAACAAAACCAATCACCACACAAATGCAAATATTGGGCTCCTCAGCAAATCACAAAGGTTTCAGTCCACGGCTAACTGGCCACATTGAAGATCTCTACACCGCGTTCCAAATTATTCTGCAAATTCTATTTAAGTGTCACAAAGATCTGTTTTTCAGTGTAACTCCTGGATGGCATTGTGTGTCAGGGCTCTTTTGAACACTGAAAACAATCTGGGACTCCTGTGATCATTAGATTGGCCGGTGAGCCCAATTTCAGGACAAACTCCTAAAGGACGGCGTTCCCCATTATTAAGCAGAGCGCCATTTTCCAGCAATATGGGGAAGAAAAAGGATCTCTCTGCTGCCGAAAAGAGTGAAATAGTTCGATGCCTTGGACGAGGGATGAAAACATTCGATATTTCAGGAAAACGTAAGCGTGATCATCGCACTATGAAGAGATTTGTGGCTGATTCAGAGCACAGACGGGTTGGTGCAGATAAAGGCACATTGAGGAAGATTTCTGCCAGATCCATGCATCGGATCAAGAGAGCAGCTGCTAAAATCCCATTACATAGCAGCAAACAGATATTTGAAGCTGCTGGTGCCTCTGGAGTCCCACGGACATCAAGGTGTAGAGTCCTCCAGAGTCCTGCAACTGTGCAGAAACCTTCTATTCGGCCACCACTAACCAATGATCACAAGCAGAAACGGCTGCATTGGGCAGAAAATACATGAAGACTCATTGTCAAACAGTCCTGTTCACTGATGAGTGCCGTGCAACCCTGGATGGTCCAGATGGATGGAGTAGTGGATGGTTGGTGGACGGCCACCCTGTTCCCACAAGACTGCGACGTCAGCAAGGCGGTGGTGGAGTCATGTTTTGGGCCGGAATCATGGGAACAGAGCTGGTCGGCCCCTTTAGGGTCCCCGAAGGTGTAAAGGTGACCTCTGCAAAGTATGTGGAGTTTATGACTGACCACTTTCTTCCCTGGTACAGAAGGAAGAACTATGCTTTCCGTAATAAAATCATCTTCATGCGTGACAATGCACCATCTCATGCTGCAAAGAATACCTCCGCATCAATGGCTGCTATGGGGATAAAAGGAGAGAAAGTCATGGTGTGGCCTCCATCCTCCCCCGACCTCAATCCTATTGAGAACCTTTGGAGAAAGTCATGGTGTGGCCTCCATCCTCCCCTCACCTCAATCCTATGGAGAACCTTTGGAGCATCCTCAAGCAAAAGATCTATGAGGGTGGGAGGCAGTTTACATCCAAACAGCAGCTCTGGGAGGCGATTCTGACATCTTGCAAACAAATTCCATCAGAAACTGTCCAAAAACTGCCAAGTTGAATGGATGCCAGACTTGTGATCTGCTATCAGATAAGGGCTCCTATGTTACAATGTAACGTGACGCTTCAAATGTTTACAAAGTTACAATGTTGGCAAAAGTTGGATTGAAATAGCTTTTGATTTCAGTAAATTTGCTGCAAACACAACAAATGACAATTTTCAGTTCTTTACAACCTAGAAAGTGTTTGGAAACTTCCTGTGCGGAATAATCCGGAACACAAATCCTGTTATCATTAGGAGGTTTGTTCAATAAAATGTGAATTGTCCTCTTCTAGTTGTCACCTGAGAATTCTGCCGACTGATATTTACATCAATTATTGGGGGAAAGGAGGAAATATCATCTGCAGAATCATCGGGAACGCGGTGTATGTAGGAGAGAGAGGCTCTACAAAGACCTTCCAGACTACATCAAAGGCTCCTAAAGTTCAAGGCGCTTTTATGAGACAGTCAGTCAACTCTTCCAAACAAGATAAGGTGATCTGCGGCTCACACTGACCTGACAACAACCCTCTAACCTTTTGAAGTCCAGATGACCCCGCCCACAAATGGTCTTCCTACAACCCCATAAAAAGGCCAAACCATACAGAGACTGTCCAATCCGTAGGTCATCAGATGTCTCCGGACTTCTTGGAATTATTGGCGCTTCAAAGAATCTACTGGACTCCCGAGCATGAAGCCTTATCTGCCCTACAGACCCTCTATGGAGGAGTTCTATTGTAGACTGAATGGTCATTAAAGTCCCTGAGAAGCCCAGCCTGTGCATACTAATCAACGGGACCTTCCTTCTGGAGGGACTTGGAATCCTTCCACTTCCCTGTCCTGAATGAACATTCACTTCTAGAATAATTCGATTATAATGTACATGAATGACCAACCGTGCACAGCCCATCGCGCTCCAGAGCTGCACACCTTCTGATGAAGAGAATCTGTAAAACCCTGAAAGTTTGCATGAAATCTGGACGATTATTTATGTTTTAGTCCAAACACTCCGCTGAGAACAATAGATTGTTCAAAAATAAATCCGTGAGGTGCTGGAATCACCGTCCACCTTTCCCACCAATAAAACCTAAAATAGGACCTTTAAAAAAAGGGTACAGAATGTTGTGATAACGAATGTGTCCGTCTACTTCCAGGTGAGCACCAAGGAGACCCCTCTAATCTCTGCTACAATAGAATGATGGAATGTTCAGAACGCCCCCAGATTCTGGAGGTTCTAATAGTCCAGTATTCCTCATCCCGAAAGTGCTCAAAGGATTTCCCAAACCCAACACGTTTCACCTTCATTGGAGGCTTCCTCAGGGGTGAAGGTAGACTCAGGCCATGCCGTACAGAGCCAAACCGGCCTAGAAGTTCGGTCTCAACCTGCTTGGTTTTGCTCCAGTTCTCGGTGATCTTCTTGGTGTTCATTGAGAAGAACCTTCTGGTCTTCTCATTGTTGGCTCCTTCTGCCCCTTCCTTTCCAACACCCCCTAGTCACCCTGTAGTCCCTTCCTTCCCAACACCCCCTAGTCACCCTGTAGTCCCTTCCCAACACCCCCTAGTCACCCTGTAGTCCCTTCCCAACACCCCATAGTCACCCTGTAGTCTCTTTCCAACACCCCATAGTCCCTTCCTTCCCAACACCCCTAGTCACCCTGTAGTCTCTTCCTTCCCAACACCCCATAGTCCCTTCCTTCCCAACACCCCTAGTCACCCTGTAGTCCCTTCCTTCCCAACACCCCCTAGTCACCCTGTAGTCCCTTCCTTCCCAACACCCCCTAGTCACCCTGTAGTCCCTTCCTTCCCAACACTCCCTAGTCACCCTGTAGTCCCTTCCTTCCCAACACCCCCTAGTCACCCTGTAGTCCCTTCCTTCCCAACACCCCCTAGTCACCCTGTAGTCCCTTCCTTCCTAACACATGGGCCTATGTTGGGTTTGGGGGGTTTTGGGGAAACGTTTTGAGCATTTCTCCTTTTAGATTCTTTCAGGGTGAGCAATGCTTGTCCCAGACTACTGGAGCCTCCAAAATGGGAGAATTTGGAATATCCCATCATTACACCATAGCAGATGAGAGGGGTCTCCTTGGTGCTCATCTTATAAAAATGTGACCGGTTCAGCAGGGAGTAGATGAATCTTGATCCTTGTATGGCATGGTGTACAGAAGGCAGTCTGCTGATGGACTTCTGTACAACTGACCTATCAGGTTTCCCCGACTTGATTATTACGATGGGGGCCATGCCGTGCAGAGCCTCCATCACATCGCGGACTCAGGCCATGCCGTGCAGAGCCTCCATCACATCATGGACTCAGGCCATGCCGTGCAGAGCCTCCATCACATCGTGGACTCAGGCCATGCCGTGCAGAGCCTCCATCACATCGTGGACTCAGGCCATGCCGTGCAGAGCCTCCATCACATCGCGGACTCAGGCCATGCCGTGCAGAGCCTCCATCACATCGTGGACTCAGGTCATGCCGTGCAGAGCCTCCATCACATTGCACACCCCCGCCATTTTCTGAATAATACCCATAATGACATTTTTATAGACAAATCGTCTCTCCTCAGCACTTGATAATTCTCACTCCACGTGGGGAGAGGAATATCAATACCGGCCATAAATCCCGAGTCTGCACTCCGATTTAAAGAGAAACCTGAAGTGAGAATCATGAAGGACATCGCTGCAGACTGCCGTGCAGATCCATCCACTTCACAGAGCTGGACGGCATGTAGAGGAGATGTCCAGATCCCACTCTG
Source organism: Staurois parvus (assembly GCF_062004578.1). Lineage (NCBI taxonomy): Eukaryota > Metazoa > Chordata > Amphibia > Anura > Ranidae > Staurois > Staurois parvus. The sequence goes on along the minus strand of NW_028319621.1, from coordinate 11,668 downwards.
ATATTCATCTGTTGGGTCAGTGACACCAGAAGTGTCATCCTCCATGTGCCCCCCCAAGTGCCCCGTCCATGCACCCCCTCCACATGCCCCATCCATGCGCCCCCCCCCCACGTGCTCCCTGGATATATCGTATCTAAATCCTTGTCCAGAAATGACTGAAGCCAGAGGCAGCCAGACGAGTAGCATTGTCAGACAGAGGGCCATTATTGTGCTCAGTGGAGGATTCCTCCGTGAATGTTGTCCGGAGATAAAAGTGTCAAAGTTCTAGAAGAGAAGATAAGCCGGGAAATGCGCTGACAACGCACAACGCACAGCAGTGAGGGGCGCGCCGCGGCCTGTTCAGGCGACTCCCCGCGCCGCGGCCTGTTCAGACGACTCCCCGCGCCGCGGCCTGTTCAGGCGACTCCCCGCGCCGCGGCCTGTTCAGGCGACTCCCCGCGCCGCGGCCTGTTCAGGCGACTCCCCGCGCCGCGGCCTGTTCAGGCGACTCCCCGCGCCGCGGCCTGTTCAGGCGACTCCCCGCGCCGCGGCCTGTTCAGGCGACTCCCTGCGCCGCGGCCTGTTCAGACGACTCCCCGCGCCGCGACTCCCCGCGCCGCAGCCTGTTCAGACGACTCCCCGCGCCGCAGCCTGTTCAGACGACTCCCCGCGCCGCAGCCTGTTCAGACGACTCCCTGCGCCGTGAAATATTCATTTCATGGTAGAAAATGTGACACTCTGGGGGGGGGTCAGCTCCTGAATCCAGCCTTCTCAGCCTGACACATCACAGCCCTCCTCTTTCCTGGGAGGGGCTAATTTCTGTCTGTGCTGGCCCAGCTCCTCACCCCTTCCCTCCTTACAGACCCTTCGATGCACCTATAAGGGAGCAGTGAAGGGTAATCGAGTCATTTGATAGACAGCTCGGAGTCTGCAAGGGGGGCAGAGGGGACTGGGGGGGGTTTCGGGCAGAGGGGACAGGGGGGCAGAGGGGACGGGGAGGAGGCAGAGGGGACAGGGGCGTAGAAGGACTGGTGGGGGGGCAGAGGGGACTGGGGGGGGTTTTGGGCAGAGTAGACAGGGGGGCAGAGGGGACTGGGGGGGTTTCGGGCAGAGTAGACAGGGGGGCAGAGGGGACTGGGGGGGTTTCGGGGAGAGGGGACAGGGGGGCAGAGGGGACGGGGAGGAGGCAGAGGGGACAGGGGCATAGAAGGACTGGTGGGGGGGCAGAGGGGACTGGGGGGGTTTCGGGGAGAGGGGACAGGGGGGCAGAGGGGACGGGGGGGCAGAGAGGACGGGGAGGAGGCAGAGGGGACAGGGACGTAGAAGGACTGGGGGGGGGGCAGAGGGGACTGGGGGGGGTTTCGGGCAGAGGGGACAGGGGGGCAGAGGGGACGGGGGGGGGCAGCAACGACGGGGAGGAGTCAGAGGGGACAGGGGCATAGAAGGACTGGTGGGGGGGCAGAGGGGACAGGGGGGGGCAGCAATGACGGGGAGGAGTCAGAGGGGACAGGGGCGTAGAAGGACTGGGGGGGCAGAGAGGACAAGGTCTCTGTACAGGAGAAAGTTTCCTGGCTGGAAGGAAACAATGTAACAAGCACTCAGGTCACAATATAGACTTCAGGAGTAACAATCCTCCCCCTCCCCCGCCGGGCGGATCGCTGCTTCAGGGTGTGGCCCATTAGAAGCATGGGAGGTGGGACAAGACAAACTCAGCGAGATCTGATTGGATGCCGTGAACATTGAACAATACTCACCTATGGAAATCATCGAACTCTTCCTATGGAATGGGATTGTCCCGATTCTCTCTCCTCGCCTTGTGGACTTCCTGCTGAAAATGCTAGTCGCCTGGCTGCTATGCGGACCCTCTGCATTCAGTACTCGGGGTCCTGGAGCCGCAACAATCCTGCAGATCAGGAGAGTCAGACCCACCAATGTCTTCCAGGTCAGCAAATCGATTCAGAAGCTCAACGTGACAGCCAGGCAACAGGCATTTCCAGAAGGACACTGGCATTGGTGGGTCAGGACAGGATCTGGCATTGGTGGGTCCTGATGTAGATTGCACCAACCAAAGACCGTGGGGGCGGAGCTGTGGGCATGCCGCCATCATGGCGTAAGCCGTCAGCCAATAGAGAAGAGCAAACACAATTCTTATTTATACCAGACCATCCCCCCAACTGCAGTAACCAATAGCAACCAGGCGTCGGCAGTGTGCTTCCCTGTACAGTCATTTCCTGAACAAGAAATGTGTCAATGGAGACGTATGGAGGAATATTGGGGGGTACGAGGAATGGAGGAATATTGGGGGGTACGGTGTATGGTGAAGTACGGGGAATGGAGGAATATTGGGGGTACAGTGTATGGAGAAGTACGGGGAATGGAGGAATATTGGGGGTACAGTGTATGAAGAAGTATGGGGAATGGAGGAATATTGGGGGGTACGGTATATGGAGAAGTACGGAGAATGGAGGAATATTGGGGGGTACGGTGTATGGAGAAGTACGGGGAATGGAGGAATATTGGGGGGTACGGTGTATGAAGAAGTATGGGGAATGGAGGAATATTGGGGGGTACGGTGTATGGAGAAGTATGGGGAATGGAGGAATATTGGGGGGTACGGTGTATGGAGAAGTACGGGGAATGGAGGAATATTGGGGGGTACGGGGAATGGAGGAATATTGGGGGGTACGGTGAAGTACGGGGAATGGAGGAATATTGGGGGGTACGGTGTAAGGAGAAGTACGGGGAATGGAGGAATATTGGGGGGTACGGTGTATGGAGAAGTATGGGGAATGGAGGAATATTGGGGGGTACGGTGTATGGAGAAGTATGGGGAATGGAGGAATATTGGGGGGTACGGTGTATGGAGAAGTACGGGGAATGGAGGAATATTGGGGGGTACGGTGTATGGAGAAGTACGGGGAATGGAGGAATATTGGGGGGTACGGTGTATGGAGAAGTACCGGGAATGGAGGAATATTGGGGGGTACGGTGTATGGAGAAGTACGGAGAATGGAGGAATATTGGGGGGTACGGTGTATGGAGAAGTACGGGGAATGGAGGAATATTGGGGGGTACGGTGTATGGAGAAGTATGGGGAATGGAGGAATATTGGGGGGTACGGTGTATGGAGAAGTACGGAGAATGGAGGAATATTGGGGGGTACGGTGTAAGGAGAAGTACGGGGAATGGAGGAATATTGGGGGGTACGGTGTATGGAGAAGTACGGGGAATGGAGGAATATTGGGGGGTACGGTGTATGGAGAAGTACGGGGAATGGAGGAATATTGGGGGGTACGGTGTATGGAGAAGTACGGAGAATGGAGGAATATTGGGGGGTACGGTGTATGGAGAAGTACGGAGAATGGAGGAATATTGGGGGGTACGGTATATGGAGAAGTACGGAGAATGGAGGAATATTGGGGGGTACGGTGTATGGAGAAGTACGGGGAATGGAGGAATATTGGGGGGTACGGTGTATGGAGAAGTACGGGGAATGGAGGAATATTGGGGGGTACGGTGTATGGAGAAGTACAGGGAATAGAGGAATATTGGGGGGTACGGTGTACGGAGAGGTACGGGGAATGGAGGAATATTGGGGGGTACGGTGTACGGAGAAGTACGGGGAATGGAGGAATATTGGGGGGTACGGTGTACGGAGAAGTACGGGGAATGGAGGAATATTGGGGGTACGGTGTACGGAGAAGTACGGGGAATGGAGGAATATTGGGGGGTACGGTGTATGGAGAAGTACGGGGAATGGAGGAATATTAGGGGGTACGGTGTATGGAGAAGTACGGGGAATGGAGGAATATTGGGGGGTACGGTATATGGATAAGTACGGAGAATGGAGGAATATTGGGGGGTACGGTGTATGGAGAAGTACGGGGAATGGAGGAATATTGGGGGGTACGGTGTATGGAGAAGTACGGGGAATGGAGGAATATTGGGGGGTACGGTGTATGGAGAAGTATGGGGAATGGAGGAATATTGGGGGGTACGGTGTATGGAGAAGTACGGGGAATGGAGGAATATTGGGGGTACAGTGTATGGAGAAGTACGGGGAATGGAGGAATATTGGGGGGTACGGTGTATGGAGAAGTACGGGGAATGGAGGAATATTGGGGGTACGGTGTATGGAGAAGTACGGGGAATGGAGGAATATTGGGGGTACAGTGTATGGAGAAGTACGGGGAATGGAGGAATATTGGGGGTACAGTGTATGGAGAAGTACGGGGAATGGAGGAATATTGGGGGTACAGTGTATGGAGAAGTACGGGGAATGGAGGAATATTGGGGGTACAGTGTATGGAGAAGTACGGGGAATGGAGGAATATTGGGGGGTACGGTGTATGGAGAAGTACGGGGAATGGAGGAATATTGGGGGGTACGGTGTATGGAGAAGTATGAATAATGGAGGAATATTGGGGGGTACGGTGTATGGAGAAGTACGGGGAATGGAGGAATATTGGGGGGTACGGTGTATGGAGAAGTACGGGGAATGGAGGAATATTGGGGGTACGGTGTATGGAGAAGTACGGGGAATGGAGGAATATTGGGGGTACGGTGTATGGAGAAGTATGGGGAATGGAGGAATATTGGGGGTACAGTGTATGGAGAAGTACGGGGAATGGAGGAATATTGGGGGGTACGGTGTATGGAGAAGTACGGGGAATGGAGGAATATTGGGGGGTACGGTGTATGGAGAAGTACGGGGAATGGAGGAATATTGGGGGTACGGTGTATGGAGAAGTACGGGGAATGGAGGAATATTGGGGGGTACGGTGTATGGAGAAGTACGGGGAATGGAGGAATATTGGGGGGTACGGTGTATGGAGAAGTACGGGGAATGGAGGAATATTGGGGGGTACGGTGTATGGAGAAGTACGGGGAATGGAGGAATATTGGGGGGTACGGTGTATGGAGAAGTACGGGGAATGGAGGAATATTGGGGGGTACGGTGTATGGAGAAGTACGGGGAATGGAGGAATATTGGGGGGTACGGTGTATGGAGAAGTACGGGGAATGGAGGAATATTGGGGGGTACGGTGTATGGAGAAGTACGGAGAATGGAGGAATATTGGGGGGTACGGTGTATGGAGAAGTACGGGGAATGGAGGAATATTGGGGGGTACGGTGTATGGAGAAGTATGGGGAATGGAGGAATATTGGGGGGTACGGTGTATGGAGAAGTACGGAGAATGGAGGAATATTGGGGGGTACGGTGTAAGGAGAAGTACGGGGAATGGAGGAATATTGGGGGGTACGGTGTAAGGAGAAGTACGGGGAATGGAGGAATATTGGGGGGTACGGTGTATGGAGAAGTACGGGGAATGGAGGAATATTGGGGGGTACGGTGTATGGAGAAGTACGGAGAATGGAGGAATATTGGGGGGTACGGTGTATGGAGAAGTACGGAGAATGGAGGAATATTGGGGGGTACGGTATATGGAGAAGTACGGAGAATGGAGGAATATTGGGGGGTACGGTGTATGGAGAAGTACGGGGAATGGAGGAATATTGGGGGGTACGGTGTATGGAGAAGTACGGGGAATGGAGGAATATTGGGGGGTACGGTGTATGGAGAAGTACAGGGAATAGAGGAATATTGGGGGGTACGGTGTACGGAGAGGTACGGGGAATGGAGGAATATTGGGGGGTACGGTGTACGGAGAAGTACGGGGAATGGAGGAATATTGGGGGGTACGGTGTATGGAGAAGTACGGGGAATGGAGGAATATTGGGGGGTACGGTGTATGGAGAAGTACGGGGAATGGAGGAATATTGGGGGGTACGGTGTATGGAGAAGTATGGGGAATGGAGGAATATTGGGGGGTACGGTGTATGGAGAAGTACGGGGAATGGAGGAATATTGGGGGGTACGGTGTATGGAGAAGTACGGGGAATGGAGGAATATTGGGGGGTACGGTGTATGGAGAAGTACGGAGAATGGAGGAATATTGGGGGGTACGGTGTATGGAGAAGTACGGAGAATGGAGGAATATTGGGGGGTACGGTATATGGAGAAGTACGGAGAATGGAGGAATATTGGGGGGTACGGTGTATGGAGAAGTACGGGGAATGGAGGAATATTGGGGGGTACGGTGTATGGAGAAGTACGGGGAATGGAGGAATATTGGGGGGTACGGTGTACGGAGAGGTACGGGGAATGGAGGAATATTGGGGGGTACGGTGTACGGAGAAGTACGGGGAATGGAGGAATATTGGGGGGTACGGTGTATGGAGAAGTACGGGGAATGGAGGAATATTGGGGGGTACGGTGTATGGAGAAGTACGGGGAATGGAGGAATATTGGGGGGTACGGTGTATGGAGAAGTATGGGGAATGGAGGAATATTGGGGGGTACGGTGTATGGAGAAGTACGGGGAATGGAGGAATATTGGGGGGTACGGTGTATGGAGAAGTACGGGGAATGGAGGAATATTGGGGGGTACGGTGTATGGAGAAGTACGGGGAATGGAGGAATATTGGGGGGTACGGTGTATGGAGAAGTATGGGGAATGGAGGAATATTGGGGGGTACGGTGTATGGAGAAGTACGGGGAATGGAGGAATATTGGGGGTACAGTGTATGGAGAAGTACGGGGAATGGAGGAATATTGGGGGGTACGGTGTATGGAGAAGTACGGGGAATGGAGGAATATTGGGGGTACGGTGTATGGAGAAGTACGGGGAATGGAGGAATATTGGGGGTACAGTGTATGGAGAAGTACGGGGAATGGAGGAATATTGGGGGTACAGTGTATGGAGAAGTACGGGGAATGGAGGAATATTGGGGGTACAGTGTATGGAGAAGTACGGGGAATGGAGGAATATTGGGGGTACAGTGTATGGAGAAGTACGGGGAATGGAGGAATATTGGGGGGTACGGTGTATGGAGAAGTACGGGGAATGGAGGAATATTGGGGGGTACGGTGTATGGAGAAGTATGAATAATGGAGGAATATTGGGGGGTACGGTGTATGGAGAAGTACGGGGAATGGAGGAATATTGGGGGGTACGGTGTATGGAGAAGTACGGGGAATGGAGGAATATTGGGGGTACGGTGTATGGAGAAGTACGGGGAATGGAGGAATATTGGGGGTACGGTGTATGGAGAAGTATGGGGAATGGAGGAATATTGGGGGTACAGTGTATGGAGAAGTACGGGGAATGGAGGAATATTGGGGGGTACGGTGTATGGAGAAGTACGGGGAATGGAGGAATATTGGGGGGTACGGTGTATGGAGAAGTACGGGGAATGGAGGAATATTGGGGGTACGGTGTATGGAGAAGTACGGGGAATGGAGGAATATTGGGGGGTACGGTGTATGGAGAAGTACGGGGAATGGAGGAATATTGGGGGGTACGGTGTATGGAGAAGTACGGGGAATGGAGGAATATTGGGGGTACGGTGTATGGAGAAGTACGGGGAATGGAGGAATATTGGGGGGTACGGTGTATGGAGAAGTACGGGGAATGGAGGAATATTGGGGGGTACGGTGTATGGAGAAGTACGGGGAATGGAGGAATATTGGGGGGTACGGTGTATGGAGAAGTACGGGGAATGGAGGAATATTGGGGGGTACGGTGTATGGAGAAGTACGGGGAATGGAGGAATATTGGGGGGTACGGTGTATGGAGAAGTACGGGGAATGGAGGAATATTGGGGGGTACGGTGTATGGAGAAGTACGGGGAATGGAGGAATATTGGGGGGTACGGTGTATGGAGAAGTACGGAGAATGGAGGAATATTGGGGGGTACGGTGTATGGAGAAGTACGGGGAATGGAGGAATATTGGGGGTACAGTGTATGGAGAAGTACGGGGAATGGAGGAATATTGGGGGGTACGGTGTATGGAGAAGTATGGGGAATGGAGGAATATTGGGGGGTACGGTGTATGGAGAAGTACGGAGAATGGAGGAATATTGGGGGGTACGGTGTAAGGAGAAGTACGGGGAATGGAGGAATATTGGGGGGTACGGTGTATGGAGAAGTACGGGGAATGGAGGAATATTGGGGGGTACGGTGTATGGAGAAGTACGGGGAATGGAGGAATATTGGGGGGTACGGTGTATGGAGAAGTACGGAGAATGGAGGAATATTGGGGGGTACGGTGTATGGAGAAGTACGGAGAATGGAGGAATATTGGGGGGTACGGTATATGGAGAAGTACGGAGAATGGAGGAATATTGGGGGGTACGGTGTATGGAGAAGTACGGGGAATGGAGGAATATTGGGGGGTACGGTGTATGGAGAAGTACGGGGAATGGAGGAATATTGGGGGGTACGGTGTATGGAGAAGTACAGGGAATAGAGGAATATTGGGGGGTACGGTGTACGGAGAGGTACGGGGAATGGAGGAATATTGGGGGGTACGGTGTACGGAGAAGTACGGGGAATGGAGGAATATTGGGGGGTACGGTGTACGGAGAAGTACGGGGAATGGAGGAATATTGGGGGGTACGGTGTATGGAGAAGTACGGGGAATGGAGGAATATTGGGGGGTACGGTGTATGGAGAAGTACGGGGAATGGAGGAATATTGGGGGGTACGGTGTATGGAGAAGTATGGGGAATGGAGGAATATTGGGGGGTACGGTGTATGGAGAAGTACGGGGAATGGAGGAATATTGGGGGGTACGGTGTATGGAGAAGTACGGGGAATGGAGGAATATTGGGGGGTACGGTGTATGGAGAAGTACGGAGAATGGAGGAATATTGGGGGGTACGGTGTATGGAGAAGTATGGGGAATGGAGGAATATTGGGGGTACAGTGTATGGAGAAGTACGGGGAATGGAGGAATATTGGGGGGTACGGTGTATGGAGAAGTACGGAGAATGGAGGAATATTGGGGGGTACGGTGTATGGAGAAGTACGGAGAATGGAGGAATATTGGGGGGTACGGTGTATGGAGAAGTACGGGGAATGGAGGAATATTGGGGGGTACGGTGTATGGAGAAGTACGGGGAATGGAGGAATATTGGGGGGTACGGTGTACGGAGAGGTACGGGGAATGGAGGAATATTGGGGGGGTACGGTGTACGGAGAAGTACGGGGAATGGAGGAATATTGGGGGGTACGGTGTATGGAGAAGTACGGGGAATGGAGGAATATTGGGGGGTACGGTGTATGGAGAAGTACGGGGAATGGAGGAATATTGGGGGGTACGGTGTATGGAGAAGTATGGGGAATGGAGGAATATTGGGGGGTACGGTGTATGGAGAAGTACGGGGAATGGAGGAATATTGGGGGGTACGGTGTATGGAGAAGTACGGGGAATGGAGGAATATTGGGGGGTACGGTGTATGGAGAAGTACGGAGAATGGAGGAATATTGGGGGGTACGGTGTATGGAGAAGTACGGGGAATGGAGGAATATTGGGGGGTACGGTGTATGGAGAAGTACGGGGAATGGAGGAATATTGGGGGGTACGGTGTATGGAGAAGTACGGAGAATGGAGGAATATTGGGGGGTACGGTGTATGGAGAAGTACGGGGAATGGAGGAATATTGGGGGGTACGGTGTATGGAGAAGTACGGGGAATGGAGGAATATTGGGGGGTACGGTGTATGGAGAAGTACGGGGAATGGAGGAATATTGGGGGTACGGTGTATGGAGAAGTACGGGGAATGGAGGAATATTGGGGGGTACGGTGTATGGAGAAGTACGGGGAATGGAGGAATATTGGGGGGTACGGTGTATGGAGAAGTACGGGGAATGGAGGAATATTGGGGGTACGGTGTATGGAGAAGTACGGGGAATGGAGGAATATTGGGGGGTACGGTGTATGGAGAAGTACGGGGAATGGAGGAATATTGGGGGGTACGGTGTATGGAGAAGTACGGGGAATGGAGGAATATTGGGGGGTACGGTGTATGGAGAAGTACGGGGAATGGAGGAATATTGGGGGGTACGGTGTATGGAGAAGTACGGGAATGGAGGAATATTGGGGGGTACGGTGTATGGAGAAGTACGGGGAATGGAGGAATATTGGGGGGTACGGTGTATGGAGAAGTACGGGGAATGGAGGAATATTGGGGGGTACGGTGTATGGAGAAGTACGGAGAATGGAGGAATATTGGGGGGTACGGTGTATGGAGAAGTACGGGGAATGGAGGAATATTGGGGGGTACGGTGTATGGAGAAGTATGGGGAATGGAGGAATATTGGGGGGTACGGTGTATGGAGAAGTACGGAGAATGGAGGAATATTGGGGGGTACGGTGTAAGGAGAAGTACGGGGAATGGAGGAATATTGGGGGGTACGGTGTATGGAGAAGTACGGGGAATGGAGGAATATTGGGGGGTACGGTGTATGGAGAAGTACGGGGAATGGAGGAATATTGGGGGGTACGGTGTATGGAGAAGTACGGAGAATGGAGGAATATTGGGGGGTACGGTGTATGGAGAAGTACGGAGAATGGAGGAATATTGGGGGGTACGGTATATGGAGAAGTACGGAGAATGGAGGAATATTGGGGGGTACGGTGTATGGAGAAGTACGGGGAATGGAGGAATATTGGGGGGTACGGTGTATGGAGAAGTACGGGGAATGGAGGAATATTGGGGGGTACGGTGTATGGAGAAGTACAGGGAATAGAGGAATATTGGGGGGTACGGTGTACGGAGAGGTACGGGGAATGGAGGAATATTGGGGGGTACGGTGTACGGAGAAGTACGGGGAATGGAGGAATATTGGGGGGTACGGTGTATGGAGAAGTACGGGGAATGGAGGAATATTGGGGGGTACGGTGTATGGAGAAGTACGGGGAATGGAGGAATATTGGGGGGTACGGTGTATGGAGAAGTATGGGGAATGGAGGAATATTGGGGGGTACGGTGTATGGAGAAGTACGGGGAATGGAGGAATATTGGGGGGTACGGTGTATGGAGAAGTACGGGGAATGGAGGAATATTGGGGGGTACGGTGTATGGAGAAGTACGGAGAATGGAGGAATATTGGGGGGTACGGTGTATGGAGAAGTATGGGGAATGGAGGAATATTGGGGGTACAGTGTATGGAGAAGTACGGGGAATGGAGGAATATTGGGGGGTACGGTGTATGGAGAAGTACGGAGAATGGAGGAATATTGGGGGGTACGGTGTATGGAGAAGTACGGAGAATGGAGGAATATTGGGGGGTACGGTGTATGGAGAAGTACGGGGAATGGAGGAATATTGGGGGGTACGGTGTATGGAGAAGTACGGGGAATGGAGGAATATTGGGGGGTACGGTGTACGGAGAGGTACGGGGAATGGAGGAATATTGGGGGGTACGGTGTACGGAGAAGTATGGGGAATGGAGGAATATTGGGGGGTACGGTGTATGGAGAAGTACGGGGAATGGAGGAATATTGGGGGGTACGGTGTATGGAGAAGTACGGGGAATGGAGGAATATTGGGGGGTACGGTGTATGGAGAAGTACGGAGAATGGAGGAATATTGGGGGGTACGGTGTATGGAGAAGTACGGGGAATGGAGGAATATTGGGGGGTACGGTGTATGGAGAAGTACGGGGAATGGAGGAATATTGGGGGGTACGGTGTATGGAGAAGTACGGAGAATGGAGGAATATTGGGGGGTACGGTGTATGGAGAAGTACGGGGAATGGAGGAATATTGGGGGGTACGGTGTATGGAGAAGTACGGGTCCCTGGAAATGATTCCTATCCAAGACCCCCCCCCCCCTTA